>NW_028181214.1:0-75142 GCF_964211825.1 Aythya ferina | reverse complement strand
CAAAACCACCCTAAACTCACCTGATCTTCTTCAAAACCCACAATCCACTCCCATTTCCCTTAAGGACCAACGAGAATCCAACTAAAACCCAACGGAGACCCCAAAACAAGTCAAAAACACCCCAAACAAGAACAGGATAACCCCTAAAAAAGAAAGAAAACCCCCCAAAAAATAGATCCACCCCAAAACCACACTAAACCTACCTGATGTTCTCCAAATCCCAAAGTCCACTCCCAACAAACTTAAAACACATTAGGAAATCAACAAAACGCAACGGAAACCCCAAAACACGTCAAAAACACCACAAAAAAAAGCGGGATCACCCCCAAAACCGAAAGAAAACCCTAAAAGCCGTTGATCCACCCCAAAAGTCCCCCTAAACCTACCGGATGTTCTCCAATAACCACAATTTACCCGTTTTCACCATGATGAACAACAAGAACCCAACAAAAACCAACGGAGGCCCCAAAACACGTCAAAAACACCCCAAAAAAAGAACTGAATCAGAAGAAAAAACACCAAAAACTATGAATTTCCCCGCAAAACCACCCTAAACTCACCTGATCTTCTTCAAAACCCACAATCCACTCCCATTTCCCTTAAGGACCAACGAGAATCCAACTAAAACCCAACGGAGACCCCAAAACAAGTCAAAAACACCCCAAACAAGAACAGGATAACCCCTAAAAAAGAAAGAAAACCCCCAAAAAAATAGATCCACCCCAAAACCACACTAAACCTACCTGATGTTCTCCAAAACACGCAAGTTAAACTTTTCCAACATGATGAAAAACAAGAACCCAACAAAACCCAACGGACAACCCCAAAACACGTCAAAAACACCCCAAAAAAGAACAGGATCACCCCAAAAAACAGAAGAAAACCCCAAATACCATGAATCCACCCCAAAAGTCCCCCTAAACCTACCTGAAGTTCTCCAAAACCCACAATTTACCCTTTTCCACCAAGATGCCAACAGAAAACCCAACAAAACTCAACAGAGACATCAAAACATGTCAAAAACACCCCAAAAAAGAACGGGATAACCCCCAAAACTGGAAGAAAATCCCCCAAAAGCATGGATCCAATCCCAAAACCACCCTAAACCTACCTGATCTTCTCCAAATCCCAAAGTCCACTCCCAACCACCATAAAACCCATTAGGAACTCAACAAAACGCAACAGAAACCCCAAAACACCTCAAAAACACCCCAAAAGCAAACCGGATCAGAAGAAAATACGTGATTTAACCCCAAGAAAACCCTTAAACCTACCTGATCTTCTCCAAATCCCAAAATCCACTCCCACCCACCATAAAACCCATTAGGAACTCAACAAAACGCAACGGAAACCACAAAACACGTCAAAAACACCCCAAAAAAGAACTGGATCAGAAGAAAAAAAAACAAAACTATGCATTTCCCTCCCAAATCACCCTAAACTCACCTGATCTTCTTCAAAACCCACAATCCACTCCCATTTAGCTTAACGACCAACGAGAACCCAACAAAACCCAACGGAGACCCCAAAAACGTCAAAAACACCCCAAAAAAGAACTGGTTCAACCCCAACAACGAAAGAAAACCCCAAAAGCCATAGATCCACACCAAAAGTCCCCCTAAACCTACCTGATGTTCTCCAAAACCCACAATTTACCATTTTCCGCCACGATGACCAACGAGTACACAACAAAACCCAACGGAGACCCCCAAACACCTCAAAAATTTCCCAAAAAAGAACGGGACCACCCCAAGAAACAGAAGAAAACACCAAAAAACATGACTCTGCCCCAAAAGTCCCCCTAAACCTACCTGATGTTCTCTAATACCCACAATTTACCCATTTTCACCATGATGAACAACAAGAACCCAACAAAAACCAACGGAGACCCCAAAACACGTCAAAAACACCCCAAAAAAGAACTGAATCAGAAGAAAAAACACCAAAAACTATGAATTTCCCCGCAAAACCACCCTAAACTCACCTGATCTTCTTCAAAACCCACAATCCACTCCCATTTCCCTTAAGGACCAACGAGAATCCAACTAAAACCCAACGGAGACCCCAAAACAAGTCAAAAACACCCCAAACAAGAACGGAATCACCCCCAAAAAAGAAAGAAAACCCCCAAAAAAATAGATCCACCCCAAAACCACACTAAACCTACCTGATGTTCTCCAAAACACGCAAGTTAAACTTTTCCAACATGATGAAAAACAAGAACCCAACAAAACCCAACGGACAACCCCAAAACACGTCAAAAACACCCCAAAAAAGAACAGGATCACCCCAAAAAACAGAAGAAAACCCCAAATACCATGAATCCACCCCAAAAGTCCCCCTAAACCTACCTGAAGTTCTCCAAAACCCACAATTTACCCTTTTCCACCAAGATGCCAACAGAAAACCCAACAAAACTCAACAGAGACATCAAAACATGTCAAAAACACCCCAAAAAAGAACGGGAGAACCCCCAAAACTGGAAGAAAATCCCCAAAAAGCATGGATCCAATCCCAAAACCACCCTAAACCTACCTGATCTTCTCCAAATCCCAAAGTCCACTCCCAACCACCATAAAACCCATTAGGAACTCAACAAAACGCAACAGAAACCCCAAAACACCTCAAAAACACCCCAAAAGCAAACCGGATCAGAAGAAAATACGTGATTTAACCCCAAGAAAACCCTTAAACCTACCTGATCTTCTCCAAATCCCAAAATCCACTCCCACCCACCATAAAACCCATTAGGAACTCAACAAAACGCAACGGAAACCACAAAACACGTCAAAAACACCCCAAAAAAGAACTGGATCAGAAGAAAAAAAAACAAAACTATGCATTTCCCTCCCAAATCACCCTAAACTCACCTGATCTTCTTCAAAACCCACAATCCACTCCCATTTAGCTTAACGACCAACGAGAACCCAACAAAACCCAACGGAGACCCCAAAAACGTCAAAAACACCCCAAAAAAGAACTGGTTCAACCCCAACAACGAAAGAAAACCCCAAAAGCCATAGATCCACACCAAAAGTCCCCCTAAACCTACCTGATGTTCTCCAAAACCCACAATTTACCATTTTCCGCCACGATGACCAACGAGTACACAACAAAACCCAACGGAGACCCCCAAACACCTCAAAAATTTCCCAAAAAAGAACGGGACCACCCCAAGAAACAGAAGAAAACACCAAAAAACATGACTCTGCCCCAAAAGTCCCCCTAAACCTACCTGATGTTCTCTAATACCCACAATTTACCCATTTTCACCATGATGAACAACAAGAACCCAACAAAAACCAACGGAGACCCCAAAACACGTCAAAAACACCCCAAAAAAGAACTGAATCAGAAGAAAAAACACCAAAAACTATGAATTTCCCCGCAAAACCACCCTAAACTCACCTGATCTTCTTCAAAACCCACAATCCACTCCCATTTCCCTTAAGGACCAACGAGAATCCAACTAAAACCCAACGGAGACCCCAAAACAAGTCAAAAACACCCCAAACAAGAACGGAATCACCCCCAAAACTGGAAGAAAATCCCCAAAAAACATAGATCCACCCCAAAACGACACTAAACCTACCTGATGTTCTCCAAAACACGCAAGTTAAACTTTTCCAACATGATGAAAAACAAGAACCCAACAAAACCCAAAAGGAGACACCAAAACACGTCAAAAACACCCCAAAAAAGAAAGGGATCACCCATAAACTGGAAGAAAATCCCCAAAAAGCACAGATCCAATCCCAAAACCAGCCTAAACCTACCTGATGTTCTCCAAAACCCACAAATTTACCCTTTTCCACCATGATGACCATGGAAAACACAACGAAACCCAATGGAGACAAAAAACGTGTCAAAAAAAAAACCAAAAAAGAACAAAAAAGAACAGGATTTCCCCCAAAAACAGAAGAAAAACCCAAATGCCATAGATCCACCCCAAAAGTCCCCCTAAGCCTACCTGATGTTCTCCAAAACTCACAATTTACCCTTTTTCACAATGATGACCAACGAGAACCCAACAAAACCCAACGGACAACCCCAAAACACGTCAAAAACACCCCAAAAAAGAACAGGATCACCCCAAAAAACAGAAGAAAACCCCAAATACCATGAATCCACCCCAAAAGTCCCCCTAAACCTACCTGAAGTTCTCCAAAACCCACAATTTACCCTTTTCCACCAAGATGCCAACAGAAAACCCAACAAAACCCAACAGAGACATCAAAACATGTCAAAAACACCCCAAAAAAGAACGGGAGAACCCCCAAAACTGGAAGAAAATCCCCAAAAAGCATGGATCCAATCCCAAAACCACCCTAAACCTACCTGATCTTCTCCAAATCCCAAAGTCCACTCCCAACCACCATAAAACCCATTAGGAACTCAACAAAACGCAACAGAAACCCCAAAACACCTCAAAAACACCCCAAAAGCAAACCGGATCAGAAGAAAATACGTGATTTAACCCCAAGAAAACCCTTAAACCTACCTGATCTTCTCCAAATCCCAAAATCCACTCCCACCCACCATAAAACCCATTAGGAACTCAACAAAACGCAACGGAAACCCCAAAACACGTCAAAAACACCCCAAAAAAGAACTGGATCAGAAGAAAAAAAAAACAAAACTATGCATTTCCCTCCCAAATCACCCTAAACTCACCTGATCTTCTTCAAAACCCACAATCCACTCCCATTTAGCTTAACGACCAACGAGAACCCAACAAAACCAAACGGAGACCCCAAAAACGTCAAAAACACCCCAAAAAAGAACTGGTTCAACCCCAACAACGAAAGAAAACCCCAAAAGCCATAGATCCACACCAAAAGTCCCCCTAAACCTACCTGATGTTCTCCAAAACCCACAATTTACCATTTTCCGCCACGATGACCAACGAGTACACAACAAAACCCAACGGAGACCCCCAAACACCTCAAAAATTTCCCAAAAAAGAACGGGACCACCCCAAGAAACAGAAGAAAACACCAAAAAACATGACTCTGCCCCAAAAGTCCCCCTAAACCTACCTGATGTTCTCCAAAACCCACAATTTACACTTTTTCACCATGATGACCAACAAGAACCCAACTAAAACCCAACGGAGACCCCAAAACACGTCATAAACACCCCAAAAAAGAACAGGATCACCCAAAAAAAAACAGAAGAAAAGACCAAATACCATGAATCCACCCCAAAATTCCCCTAAACCTATCTGAAGTTCTCCAAAACACACAATTTACAATTTTCCACCACCATGACCACGGAAAACCCAAGGAACACCAACGGAGACCCCAAAACACGTCAAAAACACCCCAAAAAAGAACGGGATCACCCCCAAAAACAAAAGAAAATCCCCCAAAACCATAGATCCAATCCCAAAACCAACCTAAACCTACCTGATGTTCTCCAAAACCAACAATTTACCCTTTTCCACCATGATGACCACGGAAAACGCAACGAAACCCAATGGAGACCCCAAAACACGTCAAAAACACCCCCAAAATGAATTGGATCACCCCCCCCCCCAAAAAAAAAAAAAACAGAAGAAAACCCCATATATCATGAATCCACCCCAAAAGTTCCCCTAAACCTACCTGATTTTCTCCAAAACCCACAATTTACACTTTTCCACCATGATGACAACGGAAAACGCAACGAAACCCAACGAAGAACCCAAAACACGGCAGAAACACCCCAAAAATGAATTCGATCACCCCAAAACTGGAACAAAATCCCCCAAAACCATAGATCCACCCCAAAAACACCCTAAATCTACCTGATGTTCTCCAAAACCCACAATTTACACTTTTCCACCATGATGACCACGGAAAACCCAACGAAACCCAACGGAGAACCCAAAACACGTCAAAAACACCCCAAACAAGAACAGGATCACCCCCAAAAACGAAAGAAAACCCCAAAAAGCACGGATCCAATCCCAAAACCACTCTAAACGTACCTGATGTTCTCCAAATCCAAATGTCCACTCCCAACCACCATAAAACCCATTAGGAACTCAACGAAACCCAACGGAAACCCCAAAACACGTCAAAAACACCCCAAAAAAGAACTGAATCAGAAGAAAAAACACCAAAAACTATGAATTTCCCCGCAAAACCACCCTAAACTCACCTGATCTTCTTCAAAACCCACAATCCACTCCCATTTCCCTTAAGGACCAACGAGAATCCAACTAAAACCCAACGGAGACCCCAAAACAAGTCAAAAACACCCCAAACAAGAACAGGATAACCCCTAAAAAAGAAAGAAAACCCCCAAAAAAATAGATCCACCCCAAAACCACACTAAACCTACCTGATGTTCTCCAAATCCCAAAGTCCACTCCCAACAAACTTAAAACACATTAGGAAATCAACAAAACGCAACGGAAACCCCAAAACACGTCAAAAACACCACAAAAAAAAAAAAAGCGGGATCACCCCCAAAACCGAAAGAAAACCCTAAAAGCCGTTGATCCACCCCAAAAGTCCCCCTAAACCTACCTGATGTTCTCCAATACCCACAATTTACCCGTTTTCACCATGATGAGCAACAAGAACCCAACAAAAAACAACGGAGACCCCAAAACACGTCAAAAACACCCCAAAAAAGAACTGAATCAGAAGAAAAAACACCAAAAACTATGAATTTCCCCGCAAAACCACCCTAAACTCACCTGATCTTCTTCAAAACCCACAATCCACTCCCATTTCCCTTAGGGACCAACGAGAATCCAACTAAAACCCAACGGAGACCCCAAAACAAGTCAAAAACACCCCAAACAAGAACGGAATCACCCCCAAAACTGGAAGAAAATCCCCAAAAAACATAGATCCACCCCAAAACGACACTAAACCTACCTGATGTTCTCCAAAACACGCAAGTTAAACTTTTCCAACATGATGAAAAACAAGAACCCAACAAAACCCAACAGAGACCCCAAAACATGTCAAAAACACCCCAAAAAAGAACGGGATCACCCCCAAAACTGGAAGAAAATTCCCCCCCCAAAAATTTACAATTTTCACCATGATGACCAACATGAACCAAACGAAAACCCAAAAGGAGACACCAAAACACGTCAAAAACACCCCAAAAAAGAAAGGGATCACCCATAAACTGGAAGAAAATCCCCAAAAAGCACAGATCCAATCCCAAAACCAGCCTAAACCTACCTGATGTTCTCCAAAACCCACAAATTTACCCTTTTCCACCATGATGACCATGGAAAACACAACGAAACCCAATGGAGACAAAAAACGTGCCAAAAAAAAAAAAAAAAAAAAAAACAAAAAAGAACAAAAAAGAACAGGATCTCCCCCAAAAACAGAAGAAAAACCCAAATGCCATAGATCCACCCCAAAAGTCCCCCTAAGCCTACCTGATGTTCTCCAAAACCCACAATTTACCCTTTTTCACAATGATGACCAACGAGAACCCAACAAAACCCAACGGACAACCCCCAAAACACGTCAAAAACACCCCAAAAAAGAACAGGATCACCCCAAAAAACAGAAGAAAACCCCAAATACCATGAATCCACCCCAAAAGTCCCCCTAAACCTACCTGAAGTTCTCCAAAACCCACAATTTACCCTTTTCCACCAAGATGCCAACAGAAAACCCAACAAAACTCAACAGAGACATCAAAACATGTCAAAAACACCCCAAAAAAGAACGGGATAACCCCCAAAACTGGAAGAAAATCCCCCAAAAGCATGGATCCAATCCCAAAACCACCCTAAACCTACCTGATCTTCTCCAAATCCCAAAGTCCACTCCCAACCACCATAAAACCCATTAGGAACTCAACAAAACGCAACAGAAACCCCAAAACACCTCAAAAACACCCCAAAAGCAAACCGGATCAGAAGAAAATACGTGATTTAACCCCAAGAAAACCTTAAACCTACCTGATCTTCTCCAAATCCCAAAATCCACTCCCACCCACCATAAAACCCATTAGGAACTCAACAAAACGCAACGGAAACCCCAAAACACGTCAAAAACACCCCAAAAAAGAACTGGATCAGAAGAAAAAAAAAACAAAACTATGCATTTCCCTCCCAAATCACCCTAAACTCACCTGATCTTCTTCAAAACCCACAATCCACTCCCATTTAGCTTAACGACCAACGAGAACCCAACAAAACCAAACGGAGACCCCAAAAACGTCAAAAACACCCCAAAAAAGAACTGGTTCAACCCCAACAACGAAAGAAAACCCCAAAAGCCATAGATCCACACCAAAAGTCCCCCTAAACCTACCTGATGTTCTCCAAAACCCACAATTTACCATTTTCCACCACGATGACCAACGAGTACACAACAAAACCCAACGGAGACCCCCAAACACCTCAAAAATTTCCCAAAAAAGAACGGGACCACCCCAAGAAAGAGAAGAAAACACCAAAAAACATGACTCTGCCCCAAAAGTCCCCCTAAACCTACCTGATGTTCTCCAAAACCCACAATTTACACTTTTTCACCATGATGACCAACAAGAACCCAACTAAAACCCAACGGAGACCCCAAAACACGTCATAAACACCCCAAAAAAGAACAGGATCACCCAAAAAAAAACAGAAGAAAAGACCAAATACCATGAATCCACCCCAAAATTCCCCTAAACCTATCTGAAGTTCTCCAAAACACACAATTTACAATTTTCCACCACCATGACCACGGAAAACCCAAGGAACACCAACGGAGACCCCAAAACACGTCATAAACACCCCAAAAAAGAACGGGATCACCCCCAAAAACAAAAGAAAATCCCCCAAAACCATAGATCCAATCCCAAAACCAACCTAAACCTACCTGATGTTCTCCAAAACCCACAATTTACCCTTTTCCACCATGATGACCACGGAAAACGCAACGAAACCCAATGGAGACCCCAAAACACGTCAAAAACACCCCCAAAATGAATTGGATCACCCCCCCCCCCCCAAAAAAAAAAAAACAGAAGAAAACCCCATATATCATGAATCCACCCCAAAAGTCCCCCTAAACCTACCTGATTTTCTCCAAAACCCACAATTTACACTTTTCCACCATGATGACAACGGAAAACCCAACGAAACCCAACGGAGACCACAAAACACGTCAAAAACACCCCAAAAATGAATTCGATCACCCCAAAACTGGAACAAAATCCCCCAAAACCATAGATCCACCCCAAAAACACCCTAAATCTACCTGATGTTCTCCAAAACCCACAATTTACACTTTTCCACCATGATGACCACGGAAAACCCAACGAAACCCAACGGAGAACCCAAAACACGTCAAAAACACCCCAAACAAGAACAGGATCACCCCCAAAAACGAAAGAAAACCCCAAAAAGCACGGATCCAATCCCAAAACCACTCTAAACGTACCTGATGTTCTCCAAATCCAAATGTCCACTCCCAACCACCATAAAACCCATTAGGAACTCAACGAAACCCAACGGAAACCCCAAAACACGTCAAAAACACCCCAAAAAAGAACTGAATCAGAAGAAAAAACACCAAAAACTATGAATTTCCCCGCAAAACCACCCTAAACTCACCTGATCTTCTTCAAAACCCACAATCCACTCCCATTTCCCTTAAGGACCAACGAGAATCCAACTAAAACCCAACGGAGACCCCAAAACAAGTCAAAAACACCCCAAACAAGAACAGGATAACCCCTAAAAAAGAAAGAAAACCCCCCAAAAAATAGATCCACCCCAAAACCACACTAAACCTACCTGATGTTCTCCAAATCCCAAAGTCCACTCCCAACAAACTTAAAACACATTAGGAAATCAACAAAACGCAACGGAAACCCCAAAACACGTCAAAAACACCACAAAAAAAAAAAAGCGGGATCACCCCCAAAACCGAAAGAAAACCCTAAAAGCCGTTGATCCACCCCAAAAGTCCCCCTAAACCTACCGGATGTTCTCCAATAACCACAATTTACCCGTTTTCACCATGATGAACAACAAGAACCCAACAAAAAACAACGGAGACCCCAAAACACGTCAAAAACACCCCAAAAAAGAACTGAATCAGAAGAAAAAACACCAAAAACTATGAATTTCCCCGCAAAACCACCCTAAACTCACCTGATCTTCTTCAAAACCCACAATCCACTCCCATTTCCCTTAAGGACCAACGAGAATCCAACTAAAACCCAACGGAGACCCCAAAACAAGTCAAAAACACCCCAAACAAGAACAGGATAACCCTAAAAAAGAAAGAAAACCCCCAAAAAAATAGATCCACCCCAAAACCACACTAAACCTACCTGATGTTCTCCAAATCCCAAAGTCCACTCCCAACAAACTTAAAACACATTAGGAAATCAACAAAACGCAACGGAAACCCCAAAACACGTCAAAAACACCACAAAAAAAAAAAAGCGGGATCACCCCCAAAACCGAAAGAAAACCCTAAAAGCCGTTGATCCACCCCAAAAGTCCCCCTAAACCTACCGGATGTTCTCCAATAACCACAATTTACCCGTTTTCACCATGATGAACAACAAGAACCCAACAAAAAACAACGGAGACCCCAAAACACGTCAAAAACACCCCAAAAAAGAACTGAATCAGAAGAAAAAACACCAAAAACTATGAATTTCCCCGCAAAACCACCCTAAACTCACCTGATCTTCTTCAAAACCCACAATCCACTCCCATTTCCCTTAAGGACCAACGAGAATCCAACTAAAACCCAACGGAGACCCCAAAACAAGTCAAAAACACCCCAAACAAGAACGGAATCACCCCCAAAACTGGAAGAAAATCCCCAAAAAACATAGATCCACCCCAAAACGACACTAAACCTACCTGATGTTCTCCAAAACACGCAAGTTAAACTTTTCCAACATGATGAAAAACAAGAACCCAACAAAACCCAACAGAGACCCCAAAACATGTCAAAAACACCCCAAAAAAGAACGGGATCACCCCCAAAACTGGAAGAAAATTCCCCCCCCAAAAATTTACAATTTTCACCATGATGACCAACATGAACCAAACGAAAACCCAAAAGGAGACACCAAAACACGTCAAAAACACCCCAAAAAAGAAAGGGATCACCCATAAACTGGAAGAAAATCCCCAAAAAGCACAGATCCAATCCCAAAACCAGCCTAAACCTACCTGATGTTCTCCAAAACCCACAAATTTACCCTTTTCCACCATGATGACCATGGAAAACCCAACGAAACCCAATGGAGACAAAAAACATGTCAAAAAAAAAAAAAAAAAAAAAAAAAAAAGAACAAAAAAGAACAGGATCTCCCCCAAAAACAGAAGAAAAACCCAAATGCCATAGATCCACCCCAAAAGTCCCCCTAAGCCTACCTGATGTTCTCCAAAACCCACAATTTACCCTTTTTCACAATGATGACCAACGAGAACCCAACAAAACCCAACGGACAACCCCAAAACACGTCAAAAACACCCCAAAAAAGAACAGGATCACCCCAAAAAACAGAAGAAAACCCCAAATACCATGAATCCACCCCAAAAGTCCCCCTAAACCTACCTGAAGTTCTCCAAAACCCACAATTTACCCTTTTCCACCAAGATGCCAACAGAAAACCCAACAAAACTCAACAGAGACATCAAAACATGTCAAAAACACCCCAAAAAAGAACGGGATAACCCCCAAAACTGGAAGAAAATCCCCCAAAAGCATGGATCCAATCCCAAAACCACCCTAAACCTACCTGATCTTCTCCAAATCCCAAAGTCCACTCCCAACCACCATAAAACCCATTAGGAACTCAACAAAACGCAACAGAAACCCCAAAACACCTCAAAAACACCCCAAAAGCAAACCGGATCAGAAGAAAATACGTGATTTAACCCCAAGAAAACCCTTAAACCTACCTGATCTTCTCCAAATCCCAAAATCCACTCCCACCCACCATAAAACCCATTAGGAACTCAACAAAACGCAACGGAAACCCCAAAACACGTCAAAAACACCCCAAAAAAGAACTGGATCAGAAGAAAAAAAAAACAAAACTATGCATTTCCCTCCCAAATCACCCTAAACTCACCTGATCTTCTTCAAAACCCACAATTCACTCCCATTTAGCTTAACGACCAACGAGAACCCAACAAAACCCAACGGAGACCCCAAAAACGTCAAAAACACCCCAAAAAAGAACTGGTTCAACCCCAACAACGAAAGAAAACCCCAAAAGCCATAGATCCACACCAAAAGTCCCCCTAAACCTACCTGATGTTCTCCAAAACCCACAATTTACCATTTTCCACCACGATGACCAACGAGTACACAACAAAACCCAACGGAGACCCCCAAACACCTCAAAAATTTCCCAAAAAAGAACGGGACCACCCCAAGAAAGAGAAGAAAACACCAAAAAACATGACTCTGCCCCAAAAGTCCCCCTAAACCTACCTGATGTTCTCCAAAACCCACAATTTACACTTTTTCACCATGATGACCAACAAGAACCCAACTAAAACCCAACGGAGACCCCAAAACACGTCATAAACACCCCAAAAAAGAACAGGATCACCCAAAAAAAAACAGAAGAAAAGACCAAATACCATGAATCCACCCCAAAATTCCCCTAAACCTACCTGAAGTTCTCCAAAACACACAATTTACAATTTTCCACCACCATGACCACGGAAAACCCAAGGAACACCAACGGAGACCCCAAAACACGTCAAAAACACCCCAAAAAAGAACGGGATCACCCCCAAAAACAAAAGAAAATCCCCCAAAACCATAGATCCAATCCCAAAACCAACCTAAACCTACCTGATGTTCTCCAAAACCCACAATTTACCCTTTTCCACCATGATGACCACGGAAAACGCAACGAAACCCAATGGAGACCCCAAAACACGTCAAAAACACCCCCAAAATGAATTGGATCACCCCCCCCCCAAAAAAAAAAAAAACAGAAGAAAACCCCATATATCATGAATCCACCCCAAAAGTCCCCCTAAACCTACCTGATTTTCTCCAAAACCCACAATTTACACTTTTCCACCATGATGACAACGGAAAACCCAACGAAACCCAACGGAGACCACAAAACACGTCAAAAACACCCCAAAAATGAATTCGATCACCCCAAAACTGGAACAAAATCCCCCAAAACCATAGATCCACCCCAAAAACACCCTAAATCTACCTGATGTTCTCCAAAACCCACAATTTACACTTTTCCACCATGATGACCACGGAAAACCCAACGAAACCCAACGGAGAACCCAAAACACGTCAAAAACACCCCAAACAAGAACAGGATCACCCCCAAAAACGAAAGAAAACCCCAAAAAGCACGGATCCAATCCCAAAACCACTCTAAACGTACCTGATGTTCTCCAAATCCAAATGTCCACTCCCAACCACCATAAAACCCATTAGGAACTCAACGAAACCCAACGGAAACCCCAAAACACGTCAAAAACACCCCAAAAAAGAACTGAATCAGAAGAAAAAACACCAAAAACTATGAATTTCCCCGCAAAACCACCCTAAACTCACCTGATCTTCTTCAAAACCCACAATCCACTCCCATTTCCCTTAAGGACCAACGAGAATCCAACTAAAACCCAACGGAGACCCCAAAACAAGTCAAAAACACCCCAAACAAGAACAGGATAACCCCTAAAAAAGAAAGAAAACCCCCAAAAAAATAGATCCACCCCAAAACCACACTAAACCTACCTGATGTTCTCCAAATCCCAAAGTCCACTCCCAACAAACTTAAAACACATTAGGAAATCAACAAAACGCAACGGAAACCCCAAAACACGTCAAAAACACCACAAAAAAAAAAAAGCGGGATCACCCCCAAAACCGAAAGAAAACCCTAAAAGCCGTTGATCCACCCCAAAAGTCCCCCTAAACCTACCGGATGTTCTCCAATAACCACAATTTACCCGTTTTCACCATGATGAACAACAAGAACCCAACAAAAACCAACGGAGACCCCAAAACACGTCAAAAACACCCCAAAAAAGAACTGAATCAGAAGAAAAAACACCAAAAACTATGAATTTCCCCGCAAAACCACCCTAAACTCACCTGATCTTCTTCAAAACCCACAATCCACTCCCATTTCCCTTAAGGACCAACAAGAATCCAACTAAAACCCAACGGAGACCCCAAAACAAGTCAAAAACACCCCAAACAAGAACAGGATAACCCCTAAAAAAGAAAGAAAACCCCAAAAAAAATAGATCCACCCCAAAACCACACTAAACCTACCTGATGTTCTCCAAATCCCAAAGTCCACTCCCAACAAACTTAAAACACATTAGGAAATCAACAAAACGCAACGGAAACCCCAAAACACGTCAAAAACACCACAAAAAAAAAAAAGCGGGATCACCCCCAAAACCGAAAGAAAACCCTAAAAGCCGTTGATCCACCCCAAAAGTCCCCCTAAACCTACCGGATGTTCTCCAATAACCACAATTTACCCGTTTTCACCATGATGAACAACAAGAACCCAACAAAAAACAACGGAGACCCCAAAACACGTCAAAAACACCCCAAAAAAGAACTGAATCAGAAGAAAAAACACCAAAAACTATGAATTTCCCCGCAAAACCACCCTAAACTCACCTGATCTTCTTCAAAACCCACAATCCACTCCCATTTCCCTTAAGGACCAACGAGAATCCAACTAAAACCCAACGGAGACCCCAAAACAAGTCAAAAACACCCCAAACAAGAACGGAATCACCCCCAAAACTGGAAGAAAATCCCCAAAAAACATAGATCCACCCCAAAACGACACTAAACCTACCTGATGTTCTCCAAAACACGCAAGTTAAACTTTTCCAACATGATGAAAAACAAGAACCCAACAAAACCCAACAGAGACCCCAAAACATGTCAAAAACACCCCAAAAAAGAACGGGATCACCCCCAAAACTGGAAGAAAATTCCCCCCCCAAAAATTTACAATTTTCACCATGATGACCAACATGAACCAAACGAAAACCAAAAAGGAGACACCAAAACACGTCAAAAACACCCCAAAAAAGAAAGGGATCACCCATAAACTGGAAGAAAATCCCCAAAAAGCACAGATCCAATCCCAAAACCAGCCTAAACCTACCTGATGTTCTCCAAAACCCACAAATTTACCCTTTTCCACCATGATGACCATGGAAAACCCAACGAAACCCAATGGAGACAAAAAACGTGCCAAAAAAAAAAAAAAAAAAAAAAAAAAGAACAAAAAAGAACAGGATCTCCCCCAAAAACAGAAGAAAAACCCAAATGCCATAGATCCACCCCAAAAGTCCCCCTAAGCCTACCTGATGTTCTCCAAAACCCACAATTTACCCTTTTTCACAATGATGACCAACGAGAACCCAACAAAACCCAACGGACAACCCCAAAACACGTCAAAAACACCCCAAAAAAGAACAGGATCACCCCAAAAAACAGAAGAAAACCCCAAATACCATGAATCCACCCCAAAAGTCCCCCTAAACCTACCTGAAGTTCTCCAAAACCCACAATTTACCCTTTTCCACCAAGATGCCAACAGAAAACCCAACAAAACTCAACAGAGACATCAAAACATGTCAAAAACACCCCAAAAAAGAACGGGATAACCCCCAAAACTGGAAGAAAATCCCCCAAAAGCATGGATCCAATCCCAAAACCACCCTAAACCTACCTGATCTTCTCCAAATCCCAAAGTCCACTCCCAACCACCATAAAACCCATTAGGAACTCAACAAAACGCAACAGAAACCCCAAAACACCTCAAAAACACCCCAAAAGCAAACCGGATCAGAAGAAAATACGTGATTTAACCCCAAGAAAACCCTTAAACCTACCTGATCTTCTCCAAATCCCAAAATCCACTCCCACCCACCATAAAACCCATTAGGAACTCAACAAAACGCAACGGAAACCACAAAACACGTCAAAAACACCCCAAAAAAGAACTGGATCAGAAGAAAAAAAAAACAAAACTATGCATTTCCCTCCCAAATCACCCTAAACTCACCTGATCTTCTTCAAAACCCACAATCCACTCCCATTTAGCTTAACGACCAACGAGAACCCAACAAAACCCAACGGAGACCCCAAAAACGTCAAAAACACCCCAAAAAAGAACTGGTTCAACCCCAACAACGAAAGAAAACCCCAAAAGACATAGATCCACACCAAAAATCCCCCTAAACCAACCTGAAGTTCTCCAAAACCCACAATTTACACTTTTCCACATTGATGACCATGGAAAACCCAACGAAACCCAACGGAGACCACAAAACACGTCAAAAAAAAAAAAAAAAAAAAAAAAAAAAAAAAAAAAAAAAAAAAAAAAGAAAGGGATCACCCCCAAAATTGGAAGAAAATCCTTCAAAATCATAGATCCACCCCAAAACCACCCTAAACCTACCTGATGATCTCCAAAACCCACAATTTACACTTTTTCACCAGGATGACCAACATGAACCAAACGAAAACCCAAAACGAGACACCAAAACACGTCAAGAACACCCCAAAAATAAAGGGATCACCCATAAAATGGAAGAAAATCCCCAAAAAGCACGGATCCAATCCCAAAACCACCCTAAACCTACCTGATGTTCTCCAAAACCCACAATTTACCCTTTTCCACCATGATGACCACGGAAAACGCAACGAAACCCAATGGAGACCCCAAAACACGTCAAAAACACCCCCAAAATGAATTGGATCACCCCCCCCCCCAAAAAAAAAAAAAACAGAAGAAAACCCCATATATCATGAATCCACCCCAAAAGTCCCCCTAAACCTACCTGATGTTCTCCAAAACCCACAATTTACACTTTTCCACCATGATGACAAAGGAAAACCCAACGAAACCCAACGAAGAACCCAAAACACGGCAGAAACACCCCAAAAATGAATTCGATCACCCCAAAACTGGAACAAAATCCCCCAAAACCATAGATCCACCCCAAAAACACCCTAAATCTACCTGATGTTCTCCAAAACCCACAATTTACACTTTTCCACCATGATGACAACGGAAAACCCAACGAAACCCAACGGAGGCCCCAAAACACGTCAAAAAAAAGCCGAAAACACACTGGATCACTAGAAAAAACAGAAGAAAACCCTAAAAACCATGAATCTGCCCCAAAAGTCCTCATAAACCTACCTGATGTTCTCCAAAACCCACAATTTACACTTTTCCACCATGATGACCACGGAAAACCCAACGAAACCCAACGGAGAACCCAAAACACGTCAAAAACACCCCAAACAAGAACAGGATCACCCCCAAAACCAAAGAAAACCCCAAAAAGCACGGATCCAATCCCAAAACCACTCTAAACGTACCTGATGTTCTCCAAATCCAAATGTCCACTCCCAACCACCATAAAACCCATTAGGAACTCAACGAAACCCAACGGAAACCCCAAAACACCTCAAAAACACCCCAAAAAAGAACTGAATCAGAAGAAAAAACACCAAAAACTATGAATTTCCCCGCAAAACCACCCTAAACTCACCTGATCTTCTTCAAAACCCACAATCCACTCCCATTTCCCTTAAGGACCAACGAGAATCCAACTAAAACCCAACGGAGACCCCAAAACAAGTCAAAAACACCCCAAACAAGAACAGGATAACCCCTAAAAAAGAAAGAAAACCCCCAAAAAAATAGATCCACCCCAAAACCACACTAAACCTACCTGATGTTCTCCAAATCCCAAAGTCCACTCCCAACAAACTTAAAACACATTAGGAAATCAACAAAACGCAACGGAAACCCCAAAACACGTCAAAAACACCACAAAAAAAAAAAAGCGGGATCACCCCCAAAACCGAAAGAAAACCCTAAAAGCCGTTGATCCACCCCAAAAGTCCCCCTAAACCTACCGGATGTTCTCCAATAACCACAATTTACCCGTTTTCACCATGATGAACAACAAGAACCCAACAAAAAACAACGGAGACCCCAAAACACGTCAAAAACACCCCAAAAAAGAACTGAATCAGAAGAAAAAACACCAAAAACTATGAATTTCCCCGCAAAACCACCCTAAACTCACCTGATCTTCTTCAAAACCCACAATCCACTCCCATTTCCCTTAAGGACCAACGAGAATCCAACTAAAACCCAACGGAGACCCCAAAACAAGTCAAAAACACCCCAAACAAGAACGGAATCACCCCCAAAACTGGAAGAAAATCCCCAAAAAACATAGATCCACCCCAAAACGACACTAAACCTACCTGATGTTCTCCAAAACACGCAAGTTAAACTTTTCCAACATGATGAAAAACAAGAACCCAACAAAACCCAAAAGGAGACCCCAAAACACGTCAAAAACACCCCAAAAAAGAAAGGGATCACCCATAAACTGGAAGAAAATCCCCAAAAAGCACAGATCCAATCCCAAAACCAGCCTAAACCTACCTGATGTTCTCCAAAACCCACAAATTTACCCTTTTCCACCATGATGACCATGGAAAACCCAACGAAACCCAATGGAGACAAAAAACGTGCCAAAAAAAAAAAAAAAAACAAAAAAGAACAAAAAAGAACAGGATCTCCCCCAAAAACAGAAGAAAAACCCAAATGCCATAGATCCACCCCAAAAGTCCCCCTAAGCCTACCTGATGTTCTCCAAAACCCACAATTTACCCTTTTTCACAATGATGACCAACGAGAACCCAACAAAACCCAACGGACAACCCCAAAACACGTCAAAAACACCCCAAAAAAGAACAGGATCACCCCAAAAAACAGAAGAAAACCCCAAATACCATGAATCCACCCCAAAAGTCCCCCTAAACCTACCTGAAGTTCTCCAAAACCCACAATTTACCCTTTTCCACCAAGATGCCAACAGAAAACCCAACAAAACTCAACAGAGACATCAAAACATGTCAAAAACACCCCAAAAAAGAACGGGATAACCCCCAAAACTGGAAGAAAATCCCCAAAAAGCATGGATCCAATCCCAAAACCACCCTAAACCTACCTGATCTTCTCCAAATCCCAAAGTCCACTCCCAACCACCATAAAACCCATTAGGAACTCAACAAAACGCAACAGAAACCCCAAAACACCTCAAAAACACCCCAAAAGCAAACCGGATCAGAAGAAAATACGTGATTTAACCCCAAGAAAACCCTTAAACCTACCTGATCTTCTCCAAATCCCAAAATCCACTCCCACCCACCATAAAACCCATTAGGAACTCAACAAAACGCAACGGAAACCCCAAAACACGTCAAAAACACCCCAAAAAAGAACTGGATCAGAAGAAAAAAAAAACAAAACTATGCATTTCCCTCCCAAATCACCCTAAACTCACCTGATCTTCTTCAAAACCCACAATCCACTCCCATTTAGCTTAACGACCAACGAGAACCCAACAAAACCCAACGGAGACACCAAAAACGTCAAAAACACCCCAAAAAAGAACTGGTTCAACCCCAACAACGAAAGAAAACCCCAAAAGCCATAGATCCACACCAAAAGTCCCCCTAAACCTACCTGATGTTCTCCAAAACCCACAATTTACCATTTTCCGCCACGATGACCAACGAGTACACAACAAAACCCAACGGAGACCCCCAAACACCTCAAAAATTTCCCAAAAAAGAACGGGACCACCCCAAGAAACAGAAGAAAACACCAAAAAACATGACTCTGCCCCAAAAGTCCCCCTAAACCTACCTGATGTTCTCCAAAAGCCACAATTTACACTTTTTCACCATGATGACCAACAAGACCCAACTAAAACCCAACGGAGACCCCAAAACACGTCATAAACACCCCAAAAAAGAACAGGATCACCCAAAAAAAAACAGAAGAAAAGACCAAATACCATGAATCCACCCCAAAATTCCCCTAAACCTACCTGAAGTTCTCCAAAACACACAATTTACAATTTTCCACCACCATGACCACGGAAAACCCAAGGAACACCAACGGAGACCCCAAAACACGTCAAAAACACCCCAAAAAAGAACGGGATCACCCCCAAAAACAAAAGAAAATCCCCCAAAACCATAGATCCAATCCCAAAACCAACCTAAACCTACCTGATGTTCTCCAAAACCAACAATTTACCCTTTTCCACCATGATGACCACGGAAAACGCAACGAAACCCAATGGAGACCCCAAAACACGTCAAAAACACCCCCAAAATGAACTGAATCACCCCCCCCCCAAAAAAAAAAAAAAAGAAGAAAACCCCATATATCATGAATCCTCCCCAAAAGTCCCCCTAAACCTACCTGATTTTCTCCAAAACCCACAATTTACACTTTTCCACCATGATGACAACGGAAAACCCAACGAAACCCAACAAAGAACCCAAAACACGGCAGAAACACCCCAAAAATGAATTCGATCACCCCAAAACTGGAACAAAATCCCCCAAAACCATAGATCCACCCCAAAAACACCCTAAATCTACCTGATGTTCTCCAAAACCCACAATTTTCACTTTTCCACCATGATGACCACGGAAAACCCAACGAAACCCAACGGAGACCACAAAACACGTCAAAAACACCCCAAACAAGAACAGGATCACCCCCAAAACCAAAGAAAACCCCAAAAAGCACGGATCCAATCCCAAAACCACTCTAAACGTACCTGATGTTCTCCAAATCCAAATGTCCACTCCCAACCACCATAAAACCCATTAGGAACTCAACGAAACCCAACGGAAACCCCAAAACACCTCAAAAACACCCCAAAAAAGAACTGAATCAGAAGAAAAAACACCAAAAACTATGAATTTCCCCGCAAAACCACCCTAAACTCACCTGATCTTCTTCAAAACCCACAATCCACTCCCATTTCCCTTAAGGACCAACGAGAATCCAACTAAAACCCAACGGAGACCCCAAAACAAGTCAAAAACACCCCAAACAAGAACAGGATAACCCCTAAAAAAGAAAGAAAACCCCAAAATAACATAGATCCACCCCAAAACCACACTAAACCTACCTGATGTTCTCCAAATCCCAAAGTCCACTCCCAACAAACTTAAAACACATTAGGAAATCAACAAAACGCAACGGAAGCCCCAAAACACGTCAAAAACACCACAAAAAAAAAAAAGCGGGATCACCCCCAAAACCGAAAGAAAACCCTAAAAGCCGTTGATCCACCCCAAAAGTCCCCCTAAACCTACCGGATGTTCTCCAATAACCACAATTTACCCGTTTTCACCATGATGAACAACAAGAACCCAACAAAAAACAACGGAGACCCCAAAACACGTCAAAAACACCCCAAAAAAGAACTGAATCAGAAGAAAAAAACACCAAAAACTATGAATTTCCCCGCAAAACCACCCTAAACTCACCTGATCTTCTTCAAAACCCACAATCCACTCCCATTTCCCTTAAGGACCAACGAGAATCCAACTAAAACCCAACGGAGACCCCAAAACAAGTCAAAAACACCCAAAACAAGAACGGAATCACCCCCAAAACTGGAAGAAAATCCCCAAAAAACATAGATCCACCCCAAAACGACACTAAACCTACCTGATGTTCTCCAAAACACGCAAGTTAAACTTTTCCAACATGATGAAAAACAAGAACCCAACAAAACCCAACAGAGACCCCAAAACATGTCAAAAACACCCCAAAAAAGAACGGGATCACCCCCAAAACTGGAAGAAAATTCCCCCCCCAAAAATTTACAATTTTCACCATGATGACCAACATGAACCAAACGAAAACCCAAAAGGAGACACCAAAACACGTCAAAAACACCCCAAAAAAGAAAGGAATCACACATAAACTGGAAGAAAATCCCCAAAAAGCACAGATCCAATCCCAAAACCAGCCTAAACCTACCTGATGTTCTCCAAAACCCACAAATTTACCCTTTTCCACCATGATGACCATGGAAAACCCAATGAAACCCAATGGAGACAAAAAACGTGCCAAAAAAAAAAAAAAAAAAAAAAAAAAAAAAAAAATAGAACAGGATCTCCCCCAAAAACAGAAGAAAAACCCAAATGCCATAGATCCACCCCAAAAGTCCCCCTAAGCCTACCTGATGTTCTCCAAAACTCACAATTTACCCTTTTTCACAATGATGACCAACGAGAACCCAACAAAACCCAACGGACAACCCCAAAACACGTCAAAAACACCCCAAAAAAGAACAGGATCACCCCAAAAAACAGAAGAAAACCCCAAATACCATTGTGATAAATTAGTGGGGGGTTTGTTCATTGTCTTTGAGGAATTTGGAGAAACTGCTGAAGGGATAAGGTTGTACAAATTAACGGCCTTGGTAAAGGGGAGGATTAAAGCAAACAGATAACAGGAGGGAGTATTGGATACACATCCTTGAGTGAAACCAGACATCCTGTCTGCCGCTTCATTACCCCCACCTGAATACGAGCACAACGTGTGAACACCAGCAGAGGAACAACGACCCCCCCTCTCAACAATAAACTGCGCAGCCTCAGCCAGTTCAATAGGTCTCGATAAGCTGGAACTCGACTGCTATAAAATAGCTACCCTGGAAAGGGAAGGTGCGTGCTGTTGCGGAGCGGAGACTCCCCAGCCGCCCAGCGCTGTTTTGCTTGTGTCTGCTTACTTGATTAATAAAATAATTACAATAGACCTGTAAATTGTGTGGTCTAATTTATAACAATTTGGTGCCGTGACTCGGATGAAGGCAAATCTGATTGAAAGACCTTCGGAGGGGGCGCCCCGCTGATTTCAGCGGCCTTCGCTAGGACTACTTTCAATCAAACCCTTCACCGACGAACCCAAAATTAGACACAAGCAAATAAAACCGGTAAACCCCAGGCAACCTTTGTGCACGAAGCCCGAACGAAGACCCACGGGGTGGGTAAGTATAGGCCGGTGTTCTGTTCGGTTGGGGTTGGGTATCCCGGAGCACGACATTTGAGACGTCCAAGTGCGGACGAAGCGAGTGCGGACCCCTCGGTAGTGCGGTTCCCACCTCCCGCGAGGGACTGGGCCACGAAAAGGGGGAAGCGTTGTGTGTGTGTGTGTGAAGGTGCTCCGGAAGATGGGACAGAAGAAAAGTAAGCCTTCTGGCCCCATGAGGGAGGGATCCAATGCTGTAGGGATACCCTCTGTTCCTTCTGATAGTCCGTTAGGACAAATGATTAAGAATTGGGATGATTCCCCTTCTAGGCGGGGAAAGAGTAAAGTTAAAATGATTTATTATTGTATAGAAGTGTGGGGCAACAAGCCCATCAAAGGGGACAGCGTTTTCTGGCCCCTGTTCGGCTCCTTTGAGGATTGGGTATGCCAAGCCCTCAATATTTATGTTAACTCTAAGGAGCCCTTTAGTTTGGAAGAAAGTGAATATGCGCACCTCTGGATAAATTCAGATACGAGGACGCATCTATATCCTCTAAAAGAAAAAGGAGGGCGGGATAAAAAGAGAAAGGACTTAGAAGTCCCAACACCACCCCCGCCCTATATTCCACTGCCCGCACCAACGGCTCCCGTCCTTAATGGACTCCCCGAATTAGCTAATCCAGGAGAATCGGAATCGGATCATGAAACACAGGGGCCAGTAACCAGAAGCAGGGCAAGAAATCAGAAATCTGCTTTAAGGGAGGGATTATATCCTCTACGAGAAATAGCGATGGGGGGACCCCAGCCAGGAATGGAATATGTGGCCATCCCCACTAACTCTGGGGATGTCCGAGATTTTAAGAAAAGGACAGGAGGAGGGTAAGCAAGCTTTAATGGCAACTGGCATAGTGTTTGCAGCTGCTGAGGAATAATTCTAACTGGAATAATAACTGTACATTGTATATTGTATATATAAAAGCCCGGGCATTTTTGTTAAAGTATTCTTTTATTCATATGTTAATATGTAAATATGTAAATATAAGAACTGCCATTGAGTTGTATGTCTAAGGGAACAAAATTTGCCCATACATATTATCGGCTCATCAGGTTTAAATGTCCTCAGTGTAATTGTCAACAGGCAGTTAATTTACAGTGGTTTGATTTTATTTGTGTATCTATATATTGTGAATTTTGGAGGGATTGGGATTGACTAGTAAAGAGCTTCTAGGAAAACAGTGGAATATTAACC
The DNA here is from genome assembly GCF_964211825.1 of Aythya ferina. Lineage (NCBI taxonomy): Eukaryota > Metazoa > Chordata > Aves > Anseriformes > Anatidae > Aythya > Aythya ferina. Next base: position 51,057 of record NW_028181214.1, on the reverse strand, counting down.
ACTGTAGATTACAATAGGAAAAGTTCAAAGCAAAGAAACCCCGAGGAAAAGCCCCCTAGGGTGTATACTAACACATTGGAGGGATATAGTGGGGTGAGAGGGTATAGAAAGTAAAAGAACTCTTATCAAATATTGTAATCAATGGTGGCCACTTTATAAACTAGAGGATGGAGCGGAGTGGCCCCTAAATGGAACTATTAATTATAACACCATATTACAGTTAATGTTGTTTTTGTGGAAAGAAGGGAAATGGGATGAAATATGGTATATTGATTGATATGTTGTTTCAGTATCTTGGAGGGAAAAGGTATGGAATTAAGTTGGACTCTGACTGAGCCTTTGGTGTTGGTATTAGAAAAGTACGGGCTTGAGAAAGATAAAGGAAGTGTTAAAAGGGTTGCTGAAGGCGTTAAAGGTGTGGCATGTAATATTTAACAGAGCTGTTTGAAATTGAATGAGCAGGGAAAGGTGATGTAGGCATTATCTAAGTAACAGTCTAGAAGTTTTGGTATATTTGCATATTTGCTGTGGTGTTTGTTCAGTTTCCCAAGCATCGGGGAGAGGGGAACAGCCTGCTCCACCAGGGGCCTCTCCAGCAGCCGCCTGGAGCGCCTCCTCCCCCTCCTTCTGCACTGACTTTGGTGTCTGCGGGGGGGTTTCTCGCTCTCCCAACTGCTGTTGAGCAGCAGGTTTTTGTTTGTTTCTTTGTTTGTTTGTTTTCGTGGATGTGCTCTCACAGAGGCACGGACTGTATTGCTCATGGCTTGGCTCTGGGCAGCAGTGGGCCCCTGTGGGGCCAGATGAAATTGTCCCTTATCTGCCACGGGGAGGTTTCTGGGTTTTTCTCACGGGGGCTGCCACTGCAGTTTCCCACCCCCCTACTCACAGCCCCCAAACCTTGCCATCAAACCCAATCCACTGGGGAACAGCTAGGTCATTACTGACCTGTAAAGTATCAGGGATTAAATTAACTAATGAAACCCTAAAAAGTGGGGCTGGGATAACAGTGCCACTTTGGGGGGGATACCAAGCTGAGACTAGGGGATAAAATGATCACTGGGTAATTATTGTATGTACCCAAGGCAAGGACTAATTTGTTGAGAAGGGATTTGATGATTAAATTGGGCATTCAAATAGTAAATTGTTAGACTGGAATAACAGTGTTATTAATGGAGTGCTCTCAGGCCCTGAGAGCAAACGTATATTCACCTCTGACTGAAAAGACTCTGAAATGGGGGTGGAAGCAACAATATAGGTGGACAATATTACCTCAGGGGTTTACAGGGGCCACCTATCTATTTGGGTAAATTCTAAAAAGGTTTTGGAGCAATTACAACCTCGCAAGGAGGTATTAATGTTACAAATATGTGGATCATTTTTAAGGAAAATGGATACTCCCCAATGGGAGAGAAATGCTGAATAAAGTGATAATGAGGCAAATATTAACTGTTTTACATCAGAAGAGTCATTGGGAGGTGCAAGCAATGTGTGATGTTGTTCTAAGAAAGCATGTCTGTGTAGAAATATATACTTTAGGGAAGCACACATGCAGAGGATGTACTATATGTCAAAAGGTAAATAAAAAAGGTCTTCTGTAACCTATCTAGAGGGGGACGGGAGCCAGGGCTTTGACCTTTCCAAAGTATACAGGTAGACTTTACTGAGTTACTTGTTTGTCCTAATTGACCATGTGACTGAATGAGTGTAAAGCTTTACTGCAAGGATTAAAGCAGGCCTTAGAGATTGAGTGGGATTTTCACAGCCCCTGGCACCCCTCCTCTTCTGGAAAGGTAGAGCGAATGAATGGTGAAATTAAGAAACAACTAACAAAACTTATGCTGGAAATTAAGGCTTCTTGGGTAAAATGCTTACCCCTTGCACTGTTAAACATATGGATGCAGCCCAGAACTGATGTAGGAATTTCTCCTTTTGAAATGCTATATGGTATGCCCTATGACTTGGAATTGCCACTTGATCACCCTCAATTCTAATGAAGACTTTGAAAGAGACTCTTTTTAACACCACGATGGGGATGGCCCCTATGTTGTTTTGCTTACTACAGAAACAGCCCTTTGGACTGCGGAGAAAGGATGGACACATGCCAGCCGTGTTAAAGGACCCATCTGTGACGAGAAGTGGGAGATCGCTCCAGGAAACAAAGACCTGGAGCTCACATTGCGACAAACTCGATAGGTACCGTGGGTTAAGGTAGAGGCTCTCCCCTGAAGAACACTACTGCTGCCGAGAAGAACTAAAACCTCGTAGTTGGCTGCAACCCAACTGACGAGTGAGGCAGAGGAGTGAATAAGTGGGGAAGGAAATGGGCCTCAGCCATTCCTATCGGTATTTGGGGGTTCTCGCACTGATTTCATCCTGCATAGCGACTCAACACCACTCCCACCAACCTTTTAAATGGACTTTAAGTTGATTCGAAGATCAACAGGTTATTGCAACCCAGATAACATCGGGGGGGGCCAAGTTTTACTTCTACACTATGTCAGCTGATCTCGAGGCCCCGATGCTGGGAATATATGGGATTTTATTTCTGCCCAAGTTCTAACCCGGGAAAGGGGTACTGTAAATGCCTGAACGTGTATTATTGTGCATACCGGGGGTGTGAAACCAATTTTACAGACTGGACACTTGGGGCTGGTCGGGATAAATTCTTACAAGTGGAATATGGGCTGCAAGGTTGTAACCAATAATTGGATCCTTGTTACAGGTGGCGAGGGCATGGTATAGGGTATACAGGAACCTTCCACGGAAATAAAGAAATATGCAAGGTTCTATATATAAATATAACAAACTTGGATGATACTAGCTGGGTACTAGGAAAAATGTCAGATTTTACGAACACGGAACAGATAGGGGAGGACTCATCCTAATAAAGAAGGGAAAACCCGAGACTTCCAAGGTAGTCGGGCCTAATAAAGAGTTACTAGGGGAAGGTTTGGTTGTCCAGACTGTAAATATACCTGGGACTGCCCAACCTACTACAGTGTTTTCTAATAAGTTGACAGAGTTATCCTTTCCCACACTGCTTCCAAGCATTGTGAAAAAAAAAAAGAAAGGGGTTGTACCCAAGGAGATAACCGAAGGGTACTGGCTATGTGTAAGTGTTAAGCCCCCATATTCAAATTCTTCCAAGTGCAGTTGGGGTCAGGAAATCGGGATAACTTTGACCCAAGTTACGGGAAAAGGTAGATGTATCGGCAGAGTTCCAAGAGATAAAAATGATCTGTGCCATGTCACTGAAAAAAAAATGGACCAAACACACAAATGGTTAATTCCTGCAAATAACACTAGGTAGGTATGTTCATCGTTGGGAGTCACTCCTTGCCTATCTTTAAAATTGTTTAGCATATCTCATGATTTTTGTGTACAGGTGGTCATTATACCAAGGATTCTATACCACACTGAAGAGTATATGTATACCTATCACACAGTGGCTGAATACCATCTGGTAAAGAGGGAGCCTATTACAGCTGTCACCTTAGCCACTTTAATGGCCCTTGGGGCTGCAGGTGCAGGAACTGGAATTGCTTCCCTGATAAAACAAAGCCAGGAATTTACTTCTCTACGCATTGCCGTAGATGAGGATCTGGCCCGTATAGAGCAATCAATAACAGCTCTGGAAAAATCGGTTAGGTCATTATCCGAAGTGGTACTCCAAAACCGTAGAGGGTTGGATTTGATTTTCTTACAACAAGGAGGACTGTGTGCAGCCCTACGTGAAGAATGTTGTGTATATGCAGATCATACTGGGGTGGTAAGAGATACAATGACTAAATTGAGGGAAGGATTAGAAAAACGCAAAAAGGAAAATGAAGCTCGTCAGAATTGGTATGAATCCTGGTTTAATTATTCACCTTGGCTTACTACCCTGCTATCAACCATAGCGGGGCCCTTGTTGTTATTAATATTAGCACTGACTTTTGGACCATGTATATTCAATCGAGTAATCGCAATTGTGAAAAGCCGATTAGAGGCAGCTCATCTTATGCTCGTGCGTGCTGAGTATGAATTTCTTGAGCAGGAGAAGGAAGACACAGAAACTTTAATGCTCAGCAAGCAAATATTGCAAAAATTCAATGAACTAAATATGTTAGAAAAAGAAAAAGGAGGGATTGTGATAAATTAGTGGGGGGTTTGTTCATTGTCTTTGAGGAATTTGGAGAAACTGCTGAAGGGATAAGGTTGTACAAATTAACGGCCTTGGTAAAGGGGAGGATTAAAGCAAACAGATAACAGGAGGGAGTATTGGATACACATCCTTGAGTGAAACCAGACATCCTGTCTGCCGCTTCATTACCCCCACCTGAATACGAGCACAACGTGTGAACACCAGCAGAGGAACAACGACCCCCCCTCTCAACAATAAACTGCGCAGCCTCAGCCAGTTCAATAGGTCTCGATAAGCTGGAACTCGACTGCTATAAAATAGCTACCCTGGAAAGGGAAGGTGCGTGCTGTTGCGGAGCGGAGACTCCCCAGCCGCCCAGCGCTGTTTTGCTTGTGTCTGCTTACTTGATTAATAAAATAATTACAATAGACCTGTAAATTGTGTGGTCTAATTTATAACACCATGAATCCACCCCAAAAGTCCCCCTAAACCTACCTGAAGTTCTCCAAAACCCACAATTTACCCTTTTCCACCAAGATGCCAACAGAAAACCCAACAAAACTCAACAGAGACATCAAAACATGTCAAAAACACCCCAAAAAAAGAACGGGATAACCCCCAAAACTGGAAGAAAATCCCCCAAAAGCATGGATCCAATCCCAAAACCACCCTAAACCTACCTGATCTTCTCCAAATCCCAAAGTCCACTCCCAACCACCATAAAACCCATTAGGAACTCAACAAAACGCAACAGAAACCCCAAAACACCTCAAAAACACCCCAAAAGCAAACCGGATCAGAAGAAAATACGTGATTTAACCCCAAGAAAACCCTTAAACCTACCTGATCTTCTCCAAATCCCAAAATCCACTCCCACCCACCATAAAACCCATTAGGAACTCAACAAAACGCAACGGAAACCCCAAAACACGTCAAAAACACCCCAAAAAAGAACTGGATCAGAAGAAAAAAAAAACAAAACTATGCATTTCCCTCCCAAATCACCCTAAACTCACCTGATCTTCTTCAAAACCCACAATCCACTCCCATTTAGCTTAACGACCAACGAGAACCCAACAAAACCCAACGGAGACCCCAAAAACGTCAAAAACACCCCAAAAAAGAACTGGTTCAACCCCAACAACGAAAGAAAACCCCAAAAGACATAGATCCACACCAAAAATCCCCCTAAACCAACCTGAAGTTCTCCAAAACCCACAATTTACACTTTTCCACCATGATGACCACGGAAAACCCAACGAAACCCAACGGAGACCACAAAACACGTCAAAAACACGCCAAAAACACACTGGATCACTAGAAAAAACAGAAGAAAACCCTAAAAACCATGAATCTGCCCCAAAAGTCCTCATAAACCTACCTGATGTTCTCCAAAACCCACAATTTACACTTTTCCACCATGATGACCACGGAAAACCCAACGAAACCCAACGGAGAACCCAAAACACGTCAAAAACACCCCAAACAAGAACAGGATCACCCCCAAAACCAAAGAAAACCCCAAAAAGCACGGATCCAATCCCAAAACCACTCTAAACGTACCTGATGTTCTCCAAATCCAAATGTCCACTCCCAACCACCATAAAACCCATTAGGAACTCAACGAAACCCAACGGAAACCCCAAAACACCTCAAAAACACCCCAAAAAAGAACTGAATCAGAAGAAAAAACACCAAAAACTATGAATTTCCCCGCAAAACCACCCTAAACTCACCTGATCTTCTTCAAAACCCACAATCCACTCCCATTTCCCTTAAGGACCAACGAGAATCCAACTAAAACCCAACGGAGACCCCAAAACAAGTCAAAAACACCCCAAACAAGAACAGGATAACCCCTAAAAAAGAAAGAAAACCCCAAAAAAACATAGATCCACCCCAAAACCACACTAAACCTACCTGATGTTCTCCAAATCCCAAAGTCCACTCCCAACAAACTTAAAACACATTAGGAAATCAACAAAACGCAACGGAAACCCCAAAACACGTCAAAAACACCACAAAAAAAAAAGCGGGATCACCCCCAAAACCGAAAGAAAACCCTAAAAGCCGTTGATCCACCCCAAAAGTCCCCCTAAACCTACCTGATGTTCTCCAATACCCACAATTTACCCGTTTTCACCATGATGAACAACAAGAACCCAACAAAAACCAACGGAGACCCCAAAACACGTCAAAAACACCCCAAAAAATAACTGAATCAGAAGAAAAAACACCAAAAACTATGAATTTCCCCGCAAAACCACCCTAAACTCACCTGATCTTCTTCAAAACCCACAATCCACTCCCATTTCCCTTAAGGACCAACGAGAATCCAACTAAAACCCAACGGAGACCCCAAAACAAGTCAAAAACACCCCAAAAAAGAAAGGGATCACCCATAAACTGGAAGAAAATCCCCAAAAAGCACAGATCCAATCCCAAAACCAGCCTAAACCTACCTGATGTTCTCCAAAACCCACAAATTTACCCTTTTCCACCATGATGACCATGGAAAACCCAACGAAACACAACGGAGAACCCAAAACACGTCAAAAACACCCCAAAAAAGATCGGGACCACGCAAAAAACAGAAGAAAACGCTAAAAAAAAACAGAAGAATTCCCCCAAAACCATACATACACCACCCAAAAAAACTTAAAAACACCTGATATTCTCCAAAACTCTCCAAAATTTACACTTTTCCAACATGATGACCAACAAGAACCCAACAAAACCTAACGGAGACCCAAAAACACATCAAAAACACCCCAAAAAAGAACAGGATCACCCCAAAAAAACAGAAAAAAAAAACAAATACCATGAATCCACCCCAAAAGTCCCCCTAAACCTACCTGAAGTTCTCCAAAACCCACAATTTACCCTTTTCCACCAAGATGCCAACAGAAAACCCAACAAAACTCAACAGAGACATCAAAACATGTCAAAAACACCCCAAATAAGAACGGGAGAACCCCCAAAACTGGAAGAAAATCCCCAAAAAGCATGGATCCAATCCCAAAACCACCCTAAACCTACCTGATCTTCTCCAAATCCCAAAGTCCACTCCCAACCACCATAAAACCCATTAGGAACTCAACAAAACGCAACAGAAACCCCAAAACACCTCAAAAACACCCCAAAAGCAAACCGGATCAGAAGAAAATACGTGATTTAACCCCAAGAAAACCCTTAAACCTACCTGATCTTCTCCAAATCCCAAAATCCACTCCCACCCACCATAAAACCCATTAGGAACTCAACAAAACGCAACGGAAACCACAAAACACGTCAAAAACACCCCAAAAAAAGAACTGGATCAGAAGAAAAAAAAAACAAAACTATGCATTTCCCTCCCAAATCACCCTAAACTCACCTGATCTTCTTCAAAACCCACAATCCACTCCCATTTAGCTTAACGACCAACGAGAACCCAACAAAACCCAACGGAGACCCCAAAAACGTCAAAAACACCCAAAACAAGAACGGGATAAACCCTAAAAACGAAAGAAAACCCCAAAAGCCATAGATCCACACCAAAAGTCCCCCTAAACCTACCTGATGTTCTCCAAAACCCACAATTTACACTTTTTCACCAGGATGACCAACATGAACCAAATGAAAACCCAAAACGAGACACCAAAACACGTCAAGAACACCCCAAAAATAAAGGGATCACCCATAAAATGGAAGAAAATCCCCAAAAAGCACGGATCCAATCCCAAAACCACCCTAAACCTACCTGATGTTCTCCAAAACCAACAATTTACCCTTTTCCACCATGATGACCACGGAAAACGCAACGAAACCCAATGGAGACCCCAAAACACGTCAAAAACACCCCCAAAATGAATTGGATCACCCCCCCCCCAAAAAAAAAAAAACAGAAGAAAACCCCATATATCATGAATCCACCCCAAAAGTCCCCCTAAACCTACCTGATGTTCTCCAAAACCCACAATTTACACTTTTCCACCATGATGACAAAGGAAAACCCAACGAAACCCAACGAAGAACCCAAAACACGGCAGAAACACCCCAAAAATGAATTCGATCACCCCAAAACTGGAACAAAATCCCCCAAAACCATAGATCCACCCCAAAAACACCCTAAATCTACCTGATGTTCTCCAAAACCCTCAATTTACACTTTTCCACCATGATGACCACGGAAAACCCAACGAAACCCAACGGAGAACCCAAAACACGTCAAAAACACCCCAAACAAGAACAGGATCACCCCCAAAACCAAAGAAAACCCCAAAAAGCACGGATCCAATCCCAAAACCACTCTAAACGTACCTGATGTTCTCCAAATCCAAATGTCCACTCCCAACCACCATAAAACCCATTAGGAACTCAACGAAACCCAACGGAAACCCCAAAACACCTCAAAAACACCCCAAAAAAGAACTGAATCAGAAGAAAAAACACCAAAAACTATGAATTTCCCCGCAAAACCACCCTAAACTCACCTGATCTTCTTCAAAACCCACAATCCACTCCCATTTCCCTTAAGGACCAACGAGAATCCAACTAAAACCCAACGGAGACCCCAAAACAAGTCAAAAACACCCCAAACAAGAACGGAATCACCCCCAAAACTGGAAGAAAATCCCCAAAAAACATAGATCCACCCCAAAACGACACTAAACCTACCTGATGTTCTCCAAAACACGCAAGTTAAACTTTTCCAACATGATGAAAAACAAGAACCCAACAAAACCCAACAGAGACCCCAAAACATGTCAAAAACACCCCAAAAAAGAACGGGATCACCCCCAAAACTGGAAGAAAATTCCCCCCCCAAAAATTTACAATTTTCACCATGATGACCAACATGAACCAAACGAAAACCCAAAAGGAGACACCAAAACACGTCAAAAACACCCCAAAAAAGAAAGGGATCACCCATAAACTGGAAGAAAATCCCCAAAAAGCACAGATCCAATCCCAAAACCAGCCTAAACCTACCTGATGTTCTCCAAAACCCACAAATTTACCCTTTTCCACCATGATGACCATGGAAAACCCAACGAAACCCAATGGAGACAAAAAACGTGCCAAAAAAAAAAAAAAAACAAAAAAGAACAAAAAAGAACAGGATCTCCCCCAAAAACAGAAGAAAAACCCAAATGCCATAGATCCACCCCAAAAGTCCCCCTAAGCCTACCTGATGTTCTCCAAAACTCACAATTTACCCTTTTTCACAATGATGACCAACGAGAACCCAACAAAACCCAACGGACAACCCCAAAACACGTCAAAAACACCCCAAAAAAGAACAGGATCACCCCAAAAAACAGAAGAAAACCCCAAATACCATGAATCCACCCCAAAAGTCCCCCTAAACCTACCTGAAGTTCTCCAAAACCCACAATTTACCCTTTTCCACCAAGATGCCAACAGAAAACCCAACAAAACTCAACAGAGACATCAAAACATGTCAAAAACACCCCAAAAAAGAACGGGAGAACCCCCAAAACTGGAAGAAAATCCCCAAAAAGCATGGATCCAATCCCAAAACCACCCTAAACCTACCTGATCTTCTCCAAATCCCAAAGTCCACTCCCAACCACCATAAAACCCATTAGGAACTCAACAAAACGCAACAGAAACCCCAAAACACCTCAAAAACACCCCAAAAGCAAACCGGATCAGAAGAAAATACGTGATTTAACCCCAAGAAAACCCTTAAACCTACCTGATCTTCTCCAAATCCCAAAATCCACTCCCACCCACCATAAAACCCATTAGGAACTCAACAAAACGCAACGGAAACCACAAAACACGTCAAAAACACCCCAAAAAAAGAACTGGATCAGAAGAAAAAAAAAACAAAACTATGCATTTCCCTCCCAAATCACCCTAAACTCACCTGATCTTCTTCAAAACCCACAATCCACTCCCATTTAGCTTAACGACCAACGAGAACCCAACAAAACCCAACGGAGACCCCAAAAACGTCAAAAACACCCAAAACAAGAACGGGATAAACCCTAAAAACGAAAGAAAACCCCAAAAGCCATAGATCCACACCAAAAGTCCCCCTAAACCTACCTGATGTTCTCCAAAACCCACAATTTACACTTTTTCACCAGGATGACCAACATGAACCAAATGAAAACCCAAAACGAGACACCAAAACACGTCAAGAACACCCCAAAAATAAAGGGATCACCCATAAAATGGAAGAAAATCCCCAAAAAGCACGGATCCAATCCCAAAACCACCCTAAACCTACCTGATGTTCTCCAAAACCAACAATTTACCCTTTTCCACCATGATGACCACGGAAAACGCAACGAAACCCAATGGAGACCCCAAAACACGTCAAAAACACCCCCAAAATGAATTGGATCACCCCCCCCCCAAAAAAAAAAAACAGAAGAAAACCCCATATATCATGAATCCACCCCAAAAGTCCCCCTAAACCTACCTGATGTTCTCCAAAACCCACAATTTACACTTTTCCACCATGATGACAAAGGAAAACCCAACGAAACCCAACGAAGAACCCAAAACACGGCAGAAACACCCCAAAAATGAATTCGATCACCCCAAAACTGGAACAAAATCCCCCAAAACCATAGATCCACCCCAAAAACACCCTAAATCTACCTGATGTTCTCCAAAACCCTCAATTTACACTTTTCCACCATGATGACCACGGAAAACCCAACGAAACCCAACGGAGAACCCAAAACACGTCAAAAACACCCCAAACAAGAACAGGATCACCCCCAAAACCAAAGAAAACCCCAAAAAGCACGGATCCAATCCCAAAACCACTCTAAACGTACCTGATGTTCTCCAAATCCAAATGTCCACTCCCAACCACCATAAAACCCATTAGGAACTCAACGAAACCCAACGGAAACCCCAAAACACGTCAAAAACACCCCAAAAAAGAACTGAATCAGAAGAAAAAACACCAAAAACTATGAATTTCCCCGCAAAACCACCCTAAACTCACCTGATCTTCTTCAAAACCCACAATCCACTCCCATTTCCCTTAAGGACCAACGAGAATCCAACTAAAACCCAACGGAGACCCCAAAACAAGTCAAAAACACCCCAAACAGGAACGGAATCACCCCCAAAACTGGAAGAAAATCCCCAAAAAACATAGATCCACCCCAAAACGACACTAAACCTACCTGATGTTCTCCAAAACACGCAAGTTAAACTTTTCCAACATGATGAAAAACAAGAACCCAACAAAACCCAACAGAGACCCCAAAACATGTCAAAAACACCCCAAAAAAGAACGGGATCACCCCCAAAACTGGAAGAAAATTCCCCCCCCAAAAATTTACAATTTTCACCATGATGACCAACATGAACCAAACGAAAACCCAAAAGGAGACACCAAAACACGTCAAAAACACCCCAAAAAAGAAAGGGATCACCCATAAACTGGAAGAAAATCCCCAAAAAGCACAGATCCAATCCCAAAACCAGCCTAAACCTACCTGATGTTCTCCAAAACCCACAAATTTACCCTTTTCCACCATGATGACCATGGAAAACCCAACGAAACCCAATGGAGACAAAAAACGTGCCAAAAAAAAAAAAAAAACAAAAAAGAACAAAAAAGAACAGGATCTCCCCCAAAAACAGAAGAAAAACCCAAATGCCATAGATCCACCCCAAAAGTCCCCCTAAGCCTACCTGATGTTCTCCAAAACTCACAATTTACCCTTTTTCACAATGATGACCAACGAGAACCCAACAAAACCCAACGGACAACCCCAAAACACGTCAAAAACACCCCAAAAAAGAACAGGATCACCCCAAAAAACAGAAGAAAACCCCAAATACCATGAATCCACCCCAAAAGTCCCCCTAAACCTACCTGAAGTTCTCCAAAACCCACAATTTACCCTTTTCCACCAAGATGCCAACAGAAAACCCAACAAAACTCAACAGAGACATCAAAACATGTCAAAAACACCCCAAAAAAGAACGGGAGAACCCCCAAAACTGGAAGAAAATCCCCAAAAAGCATGGATCCAATCCCAAAACCACCCTAAACCTACCTGATCTTCTCCAAATCCCAAAGTCCACTCCCAACCACCATAAAACCCATTAGGAACTCAACAAAACGCAACAGAAACCCCAAAACACCTCAAAAACACCCCAAAAGCAAACCGGATCAGAAGAAAATACGTGATTTAACCCCAAGAAAACCCTTAAACCTACCTGATCTTCTCCAAATCCCAAAATCCACTCCCACCCACCATAAAACCCATTAGGAACTCAACAAAACGCAACGGAAACCACAAAACACGTCAAAAACACCCCAAAAAAAGAACTGGATCAGAAGAAAAAAAAAACAAAACTATGCATTTCCCTCCCAAATCACCCTAAACTCACCTGATCTTCTTCAAAACCCACAATCCACTCCCATTTAGCTTAACGACCAACGAGAACCCAACAAAACCCAACGGAGACCCCAAAAACGTCAAAAACACCCAAAACAAGAACGGGATAAACCCTAAAAACGAAAGAAAACCCCAAAAGCCATAGATCCACACCAAAAGTCCCCCTAAACCTACCTGATGTTCTCCAAAACCCACAATTTACACTTTTTCACCAGGATGACCAACATGAACCAAATGAAAACCCAAAACGAGACACCAAAACACGTCAAGAACACCCCAAAAATAAAGGGATCACCCATAAAATGGAAGAAAATCCCCAAAAAGCACGGATCCAATCCCAAAACCACCCTAAACCTACCTGATGTTCTCCAAAACCAACAATTTACCCTTTTCCACCATGATGACCACGGAAAACGCAACGAAACCCAATGGAGACCCCAAAACACGTCAAAAACACCCCCAAAATGAATTGGATCACCCCCCCCCCAAAAAAAAAAAACAGAAGAAAACCCCATATATCATGAATCCACCCCAAAAGTCCCCCTAAACCTACCTGATGTTCTCCAAAACCCACAATTTACACTTTTCCACCATGATGACAAAGGAAAACCCAACGAAACCCAACGAAGAACCCAAAACACGGCAGAAACACCCCAAAAATGAATTCGATCACCCCAAAACTGGAACAAAATCCCCCAAAACCATAGATCCACCCCAAAAACACCCTAAATCTACCTGATGTTCTCCAAAACCCTCAATTTACACTTTTCCACCATGATGACCACGGAAAACCCAACGAAACCCAACGGAGAACCCAAAACACGTCAAAAACACCCCAAACAAGAACAGGATCACCCCCAAAACCAAAGAAAACCCCAAAAAGCACGGATCCAATCCCAAAACCACTCTAAACGTACCTGATGTTCTCCAAATCCAAATGTCCACTCCCAACCACCATAAAACCCATTAGGAACTCAACGAAACCCAACGGAAACCCCAAAACACGTCAAAAACACCCCAAAAAAGAACTGAATCAGAAGAAAAAACACCAAAAACTATGAATTTCCCCGCAAAACCACCCTAAACTCACCTGATCTTCTTCAAAACCCACAATCCACTCCCATTTCCCTTAAGGACCAACGAGAATCCAACTAAAACCCAACGGAGACCCCAAAACAAGTCAAAAACACCCCAAACAAGAACGGAATCACCCCCAAAACTGGAAGAAAATCCCCAAAAAACATAGATCCACCCCAAAACGACACTAAACCTACCTGATGTTCTCCAAAACACGCAAGTTAAACTTTTCCAACATGATGAAAAACAAGAACCCAACAAAACCCAACAGAGACCCCAAAACATGTCAAAAACACCCCAAAAAAGAACGGGATCACCCCCAAAACTGGAAGAAAATTCCCCCCCCAAAAATTTACAATTTTCACCATGATGACCAACATGAACCAAACGAAAACCCAAAAGGAGACACCAAAACACGTCAAAAACACCCCAAAAAAGAAAGGGATCACCCATAAACTGGAAGAAAATCCCCAAAAAGCACAGATCCAATCCCAAAACCAGCCTAAACCTACCTGATGTTCTCCAAAACCCACAAATTTACCCTTTTCCACCATGATGACCATGGAAAACCCAACGAAACCCAATGGAGACAAAAAACGTGCCAAAAAAAAAAAAAAAAACAAAAAAGAACAAAAAAGAACAGGATCTCCCCCAAAAACAGAAGAAAAACCCAAATGCCATAGATCCACCCCAAAAGTCCCCCTAAGCCTACCTGATGTTCTCCAAAACTCATAATTTACCCTTTTTCACAATGATGACCAACGAGAACCCAACAAAACCCAACGGACAACCCCAAAACACGTCAAAAACACCCCAAAAAAGAACAGGATCACCCCAAAAAACAGAAGAAAACCCCAAATACCATGAATCCACCCCAAAAGTCCCCCTAAACCTACCTGAAGTTCTCCAAAACCCACAATTTACCCTTTTCCACCAAGATGCCAACAGAAAACCCAACAAAACTCAACAGAGACATCAAAACATGTCAAAAACACCCCAAAAAAGAACGGGAGAACCCCCAAAACTGGAAGAAAATCCCCAAAAAGCATGGATCCAATCCCAAAACCACCCTAAACCTACCTGATCTTCTCCAAATCCCAAAGTCCACTCCCAACCACCATAAAACCCATTAGGAACTCAACAAAACGCAACAGAAACCCCAAAACACCTCAAAAACACCCCAAAAGCAAACCGGATCAGAAGAAAATACGTGATTTAACCCCAAGAAAACCCTTAAACCTACCTGATCTTCTCCAAATCCCAAAATCCACTCCCACCCACCATAAAACCCATTAGGAACTCAACAAAACGCAACGGAAACCCCAAAACACGTCAAAAACACCCCAAAAAAGAACTGGATCAGAAGAAAAAAAAAACAAAACTATGCATTTCCCTCCCAAATCACCCTAAACTCACCTGATCTTCTTCAAAACCCACAATCCACTCCCATTTAGCTTAACGACCAACGAGAACCCAACAAAACCCAACGGAGACCCCAAAAACGTCAAAAACACCCCAAAAAAGAACTGGTTCAACCCCAACAACGAAAGAAAACCCCAAAAGCCATAGATCCACACCAAAAGTCCCCCTAAACCTACCTGATGTTCTCCAAAACCCACAATTTACCATTTTCCACCACGATGACCAACGAGTACACAACAAAACCCAACGGAGACCCCCAAACACCTCAAAAATTTCCCAAAAAAGAACGGGACCACCCCAAGAAACAGAAGAAAACACCAAAAAACATGACTCTGCCCCAAAAGTCCCCCTAAACCTACCTGATGTTCTCCAAAACCCACAATTTACACTTTTTCACCATGATGACCAACAAGAACCCAACTAAAACCCAACGGAGACCCCAAAACACGTCATAAACACCCCAAAAAAGAACAGGATCACCCAAAAAAAAACAGAAGAAAAGACCAAATACCATGAATCCACCCCAAAATTCCCCTAAACCTACCTGAAGTTCTCCAAAACCCACAATTTACACTTTTCCACCACCATGACCACGGAAAACCCAAGGAACACCAACGGAGACCCCAAAACACGTCAAAAACACCCCAAAAAAGAACGGGATCACCCCCAAAAACAAAAGAAAATCCCCCAAAACCATAGATCCAATCCCAAAACCAACCTAAACCTACCTGATGTTCTCCAAAACCAACAATTTACCCTTTTCCACCATGATGACCACGGAAAACGCAACGAAACCCAATGGAGACCCCAAAACACGTCAAAAACACCCCCAAAATGAATTGGATCACCCCCCCCCCAAAAAAAAAAAAAAAAACAGAAGAAAACCCCATATATCATGAATCCACCCCAAAAGTCCCCCTAAACCTACCTGATGTTCTCCAAAACCCACAATTTACACTTTTCCACCATGATGACAACGGAAAACCCAACGAAACCCAACGAAGAACCCAAAACACGGCAGAAACACCCCAAAAATGAATTCGATCACCCCAAAACTGGAACAAAATCCCCCAAAACCATAGATCCACCCCAAAAACACCCTAAATCTACCTGATGTTCTCCAAAACCCACAATTTACACTTTTCCACCATGATGACCACGGAAAACCCAACGAAACCCAACGGAGACCACAAAACACGTCAAAAACACGCCGAAAACACACTGGATCACTAGAAAAAACAGAAGAAAACCCTAAAAACCATGAATCTTTCCCAAAAGTCCTCATAAACCTACCTGATGTTCTCCAAAACCCACAATTTACACTTTTCCACCATGATGACCACGGAAAACCCAATGAAACCCAACGGTTTAAAGAAAATTAAGCAATAGAATTTTCATAGGTTCTAGGCAAGCATTATGCAGCTCCTTAATTCTGCAGGGAGCTTTCGCAACTCCCGCTCCTCTAACAGAACCCCTTGTTTTTATAATACAAAAGACAATGAACAAACATTTATGGTGTATTACCCTATGTTTTTGGGTTAGGGTTTTTTGCGTCTTAATGTTTTGGGGTTAGGGTTTGGAGCGCCCTAAGTTTTTGGGCTAGGGCTTTGAGCATTCCTAACGTTTTGGGTTGGGTTTGGGTTTTGAGCATCCTAAGATTTTGGGTTGGGGGTTTTAGGCATAGGTCTTCAGGGGTTTAGTGTGGTAAATAGTTTGGGTTAGGTCTGTAGGAGTTTCGAGGTTTGTTTGGATGTTAGGGCTTGAGGCTTTTTTTGTAAGGGCGGTGAGGGTTCCAGTGAGTGCTGGTAAACGCAGTTCTTGAGCACTCGGCCTGTGATTGGCCATGCTGGCTGTGCGGGGAATGCTGGTAGGTGTAGTTTTCCAGCACTGGGAGGCCATGTTGTGTGCCCAGAGCATGCCGGGAGATGTAGTTCTTGGGACTCCGGACTTCCGGGAGGCCATGTTGCGTACCCACAGTATGCCGGGAAATGTAGTTTTAGGATTCGGGACTTCCGGGAGGCCATGTTGAATGCCCAGAGCATACCGGGAGATGTAGTTCTCGGGAACTAGGGTTAGGGTTAGGGGCTAGGGCTGGGGCTAGAGTTAGGGTTTCGGGTGAGGGTTGGGGTTGGGGGTTATTGTTAGGGTTAGTGGTTTAGGGTTAGGCTTAGAGGGTTATGGTTAGGGATAGGTTAGGGGTAGGTTTAGAGGGTTAGGGTAAGGGTTAGGGGTTAGGGGTTGGGACTGTTGTTAGGCTTAGGGTAAGGGTTAGGGTGAGGGTATTAGGGTTGGGGTTCGGGTTCAGATTAGGGTAAGGGTTAGGGCAAAGGTAAGTGTTAGGGTAAGGCTAAGGGTAAGGCTTAGGGTGAGGATAAGGTTTAGGGAAAGGGTTAGGTTTAGGGTAAGGGTAGGGTAAGGATTAGGGTAAGGGTAAGGATTAGGGTTAGGTTTAGGGTAAGAATAAGGGTAAGCTAATGGTTAGGATAAGGGTAAGGGTTAGGGTAAAGGTTTTCATTTGTTAATGCTGAAACGCAGTATGCAATCTGGGACGTCACAGCCAGAGCTGCCTATGGCAAGGTGAGAGAGGAAAAGATGGAGCAGATGTTCTACTCGTAGTTTTTTCTTTATACGTAAATAAAAGTTTGAGCTAATTCCAGTTGGAAGAGTTCCAATTACTTGCTTGGTCATAATGTCTTTTAATATTGAAAGCTGCAGCAAAAGCATGGGGAGTTTTGCTTCTAGAAACACCCTAGTTCTCTTGTCTGCACTATGCATGCTTTTGAGCTAAAACTGATTAAAAAATAAAAAGAAAAATCACACACGCACACACAAAAAAAAAAAACACCACAGCTGCTGCTGCTGCTCTCTTCCTACTTCCTTGTGCTTTGCCCCTACCCTTCCCAGGTGATTGGATTTGGGTGCTAGTCGGGGCCAAATGGTATGTGAGTCCCAGGCATCCCCTCAGAGAGCTCATTCTGCTTGGGCTGCTCTTTGGGGTGTTTGTTTTTCCTTCGGTCAGTTGCAGGCTTCTTCAGGTGGATGAGAGTTTATGGACTGATGCGTTTCCAAGTAGCGAGGGGTACGCACATCTTTTTGAGGTAACAGCTAGTAGGATCTGTTAGAATAAACTAATGTAGTATTGATGCCTTTATTGCATGCAGTTCTTTATCAGGTGAGTAACTGTTGCGAGTAACTGAAGTCAATGTTACTTGGTGTGTTTGCTATGCAGTGCCTGTGTGGACTATTGCACGACACAGCTTTCTGACATCTGGCCCAGCAACTACTAAATAAGGGGAGGGGAGAAGCTGAAGAACGACCAAAGGACAAAGCCTGGGAGGAAGACTACGAGCCTTCAGTACGAGCGGCCCCCAGAGGGACCACCGGAGACTGATAACGCCTGCACCAGCGGGAGGGTTTGGATTCTGGGAACTAATTAGAATAACCCTGCCTTTTGTAGAAGTAGTAATGAATATGTATCAGCCTAGCAGCATAAAAACCAGCCGCCTGATGTAACTTGTGTGCGTCTTGGTGGAGCAGAGACTCCTGGCGCACCCAGCGCTGCTTGCTTACCTCTATTCCTTTAATAAATCATAAACATTAATTGTAAGCCTATTTGGGACTCGGTCATTTATTACAAGTGGGACCTCCCGATGGGTGGAAGCTGTCGGGATAGCTCGGGATGCTGAGGCGTGGTGCTGCAAGGAGGTTGGTGGTCGGTGGCGCCCTGGGGCAGGCCGAATTGGGAGGGGGCGAGGCGGCGGGTGGTCGGTGGCTTCTGTGGAAAAGGCGCTTGTATGGGGGGGCTGCGCATTCAGAGGAACCTTGACAGGCTGCAGATAGGGGCAGGCAGGAACCTTTTGAAGTTCAGGAGAGGGAAATGCCAAGCCCTACCCCTAGGGAGAAACACCTCTGTTTACCAGCACTGGCTAGCTCGATACTGAATAAGCATTTCTTCATGGAAGGGGTGCTTTGCTATTAGAACAGGCTGCCCGGGGGAAGTGGTAAGAGACCCGATCCTTAAAAGTATTGAAGAGACATGTGGACATAGCCCGGGAGTCCGGCCTCCGGCAGGGCGGGAGCTGGCTCTTCCGAGCCCCTGTGCTCCGGTCTTGTGCGACGCGTTTGCAAGCAGCACCGGGTGCCGGGTCCGACATCGGACGGTTCGGGGACGGCGATTCCGGGGCCGTCGGCTAGCGGGGGCCGGCTATGTCGTGTCCCGGGGATCCGACTTCAGGGGGCGTGGGGGCCGGCCGTGCAGTGAAGCGGGGGGCTGGCGTCCGCCGGCTTCCCAGAGAGCGGGCTTTCGGTGCCGTGCGGTTCGGTGGCCGGCCGTCCCGAAACCCTGGGCACCGGTCTTGTGCTAGACTCAGCGGGCTCCGGGGCCGAACTCGGCTTCTCGGGGCCGGCGGTCGCGGTGTCCAGGTGTCCCGCCTCGGGCGGCGCGGGGCCGGCTGTCCCTAGCAGCTGGGTTCCCAAGAGCTTCTGGGCTCCCAAGCGTCGCCCAAGACCGGATCCCAGAGAATCGGGACGGCCGGCCACACCGCTGCGACTAGCACAAGCGTCTCCCGACAACGGAGCCCAGGAGCTTGCGAGGGTCAGATTCCGCGCCCCGGGATAGAGAAACGGGGAGCGCGGGTCGGCCGGCCGCAGCTTCGCACGGGACCGAACCCCCTGTCTCCGGCACGGCCAGACCCCGAGCCGGCAGACAGCAGCCTCCCGCTTCACGGCACAGTCGGCCCCCAACCCGCCCGAGTTCTGATCGCCGGCACACGGGACAGCCGGCCGCGCCGCCCGAGGCCGGACACCTGGAGCCCGGGACCGCCGTCCCTGACAAAGCCAAAGTCGGACCCGGACCCCGCTGCGGCTAGCACACGCGTCGCCCAGGACCGCAGCCTAGGACCTCGGGACGGTCGCATCCCGCGCCTCCGGCAGGAGCTACCCGGGAGGGCAGGACGGCCTGCCGCAGCTCCGCAAGAGACCGAACCTGCTGGATTCCGGGACGGCCAGAGCCCGAGCCGGTGGGCAGCAGCCTCCCGCTTCACGGCTCGGCAGGCACCCACGTCGCCCGACTTCGGACCCACGGGACAGCCGGCACCCGCGCCGCCGGAGGCCGGACACACGGGCCTCGGGATCGCCGTCCCCGAACCGCACGAAGTCACACACGGTCTCCGGTGCGTCCAGCACACGCATCGCAAAGACCGGAGCCCGGATTATAGGATCAGCCAGCCCCGCGCCGCCCGAGGAAGGACCGGGAACCCGGTGCGCTTGGCACATGCGTCGCCCAAGAACGGCACCCAGGGCCGCGGGATGGTCGTGCGTCACGCAGCCCGAGTTCGGACCCCCGGAACACGGGACAGCCGGCACCCGTGCCTGGCTCTTAGGGACTTGGAAAGAGTCCTGATGCTGTGCCAGCACTATGCAGCAATAGGCACAACACTGGAGTGATTTCAGTGTTGTTCCAGCTACGAGTGCAGAGTACAGCACTGTGCGGGCTGCTGCAGGGAAACGGTGACTCCAGCTCAGACAGACGCAACACAACTTCCACCCCTTATTCCATAACATTTGTGTCACAATCAGGTACAGTTTAGTATATAGATGGTCTCATCACCATAGTTTTCTGTCCATTGAAGCATTTTTTATGTCTGTACTTCTCTTTATTCTATAGGTCTTTTCCCAAAATGCTCATAAAAACTGTTGATGGTTTCACCATCATCTGTCAAAGTGGTCACTCAGGGCAGGCGAAGTTGGTTTTCTTGACACCAGCACCAGCTTAGCTCACATCACTGTTGCACTTGCCTGGTTCCTTGCAAAGTTGACCTTTCATTGGTTCTGCAGTGTCCTCCTACAACACATAACTTGGATGACAGATTAATTTTCTCCCAGTGTTAAATCTCCTTGAGGCACACACTTGATATCCCCATCTTTCTGCATCACCCACTAGGTATACCCTGGACCTTGGGCAAAGACAATCCCACGAGTGGGTTTGCCTTTTCCCATGGCAGGGGCAACCCACACCGCCTTCCCCATCCACTTCCCCACATGCACTACAATGACTTCAGCTTCTCCCACAGTGTGTAGGGGTTTTGTTTCAGCAGGACCAGCACGGCTTTCAGACCCCCTGTTGTTAACTAACCAAGTGGCCTCTGGTAGGTTTATATCCTAATGTTTCCATGTCGCAGCACCCAATGCTCGCAGCATAGTTTTTAACAGTCCATTGTACCTCTCAGTCTTCCCAGAGGCTTGTGGGATCCCAGCTGCTTGGCTTCGTTGCCTTCTAGCTGTTGGGTATTGGCCCCACTATCCCAGTGTCAAAGCAGCCAAGTGAGGATGTGCTCACCTGGACGGCGACTGAAGGCTTTTCGTATTTCTCGCAGCTCACTCAAGGATAGAGACCGAGTAGTTTCTGATTCATCTATGATTTCAGTCTCTTCTTCGTGATGTTGCCGTGATAACGCTGCTTTAGAGCCGCTTGCCTTTTCCTCTTCTCCCTCATCCATAGGAGGCGCTCCTTCCCTTACTAAACGACCTGATCTCCGTTTCCACTGTTTCGTCTTTACTACGGGGGCGACTGATACCAAAGATGGTCGGTCCTCTGGGGTGGTCACAGTGTGTGCTGTCTCATCATCAAATTCAAGAACCTCCCTATCCCCTTGAGGGTGCTGGGCAATGTTAATTGACATCTGATAGGCGTAAGCCAGACCCCAGCAGAGTGCAGCCAGCTAGTGGAGTTCTCTAGTATTGCCAGGGTCAGGGCATACATCTTTCAAACATTCTACCAACTTTCTTGGATTTTGTACTTGTTCAGGGGTGAAATTTAGAACCATTGGAGGAGAAAACCGTGATAGGTACCTGCCCAAATCCCCCCACACACCTTGCCACCCACAACTTTGTCTGGGGACAGGTCCTTGGATAATATTCTTTATAAACTGCTTTGCCTTGGGGAAGAAGACAAACACTACACCTAGTAAGAGGAGGATAATATCTCACCAGGGGTATCCAAGATACTGAAAGGCTGCTGTAATTAGCCCACAGGGAGAAAAGTAGAAGACACCACACCCGATATTATTCACTGATTGACTGCTGGGGGCAAAAAAGAAGGCACTGTAATTCTTAATATTGTCAATAAGATAATCTCCAGGAGACCAGGAGGATAACAATGCCGGGCTTGAATACCAAACCAAACTGAAGGCCAGTATGTTACAGCACAACATGTTAAAAAAACAAGCACAGACTTCAACATTTTCTCCGATCGGATGTAAAGGAAAAAAGAAAACAGAGAGTGGGCTACATACAACATATCCACAGAGAAAAGTATTACCAGAAAACCGAGCATTATGACAACCAATATGTTAGTTGTAAATACTTCAATCAATACTACTGTTATCTCAACCCTCGAGCCCCACGTTGGGCGCCAAAAACGACAGTGGTGGTTTTACTCAGGTGGGCAGCCGAGCTCCACCACAACCGCTCCCTCACTCCCCCTCTCCTCAAAGAGGGAGGGGGAGAAAATACAACACAATCCCGGGGCACGGGATTCTGTCCTCCGGTGGCGCGGGTGCCAGTTGTCCTGTGTTCCGGGGGTCCGAACTCGGGCTGCGTGACGCACGACCATCCCGCGGCCCTGGGTGCCGTTCTTGGGCGACGCATGTGCCAAGCGCACCGGGTTCCCGGTCCTTCCTCGGGCGGCGCGGGGCTGGCTGATCCTATAATCCGGGCTCCGGTCTTTGCGATGCGTGTGCTGGACGCACCGGAGACCGTGTGTGACTTCGTGCGGTTCGGGGACGGCGATCCCGAGGCCCGTGTGTCCCGCCTCCGGCGGCGCGGGTGCCGGCTGTCCCGTGGGTCCGAAGTCGGGCGACGTGGGTGCCTGCCGAGCCGTG
This sequence comes from Aythya ferina, assembly GCF_964211825.1. Classification (NCBI taxonomy): domain Eukaryota; kingdom Metazoa; phylum Chordata; class Aves; order Anseriformes; family Anatidae; genus Aythya; species Aythya ferina. Next base: position 28,168 of record NW_028181214.1, on the reverse strand, counting down.
AAGCGGGAGGCTGCTGCCCACCGGCTCGGGCTCTGGCCGTCCCGGAATCCAGCAGGTTCGGTCTCTTGCGGAGCTGCGGCAGGCCGTCCTGCCCTCCCGGGTAGCTCCTGCCGGAGGCGCGGGATGCGACCGTCCCGAGGTCCTAGGCTGCGGTCCTGGGCGACGCGTGTGCTAGCCGCAGCGGGGTCCGGGTCCGACTTTGGCTTTGTCAGGGACGGCGGTCCCGGGCTCCAGGTGTCCGGCCTCGGGCGGCGCGGCCGGCTGTCCCGTGTGCCGGCGATCAGAACTCGGGCGGGTTGGGGGCCGACTGTGCCGTGAAGCGGGAGGCTGCTGTCTGCCGGCTCGGGGTCTGGCCGTGCCGGAGACAGGGGGTTCGGTCCCGTGCGAAGCTGCGGCCGGCCGACCCGCGCTCCCCGTTTCTCTATCCCGGGGCGCGGAATCTGACCCTCGCAAGCTCCTGGGCTCCGTTGTCGGGAGACGCTTGTGCTAGTCGCAGCGGTGTGGCCGGCCGTCCCGATTCTCTGGGATCCGGTCTTGGGCGACGCTTGGGAGCCCAGAAGCTCTTGGGAACCCAGCTGCTAGGGACAGCCGGCCCCGCGCCGCCCGAGGCGGGACACCTGGACACCGCGACCGCCGGCCCCGAGAAGCCGAGTTCGGCCCCGGAGCCCGCTGAGTCTAGCACAAGACCGGTGCCCAGGGTTTCGGGACGGCCGGCCACCGAACCGCACGGCACCGAAAGCCCGCTCTCTGGGAAGCCGGCGGACGCCAGCCCCCCGCTTCACTGCACGGCCGGCCCCCACGCCCCCTGAAGTCGGATCCCCGGGACACGACATAGCCGGCCCCCGCTAGCCGACGGCCCCGGAATCGCCGTCCCCGAACCGTCCGATGTCGGACCCGGCACCCGGTGCTGCTTGCAAACGCGTCGCACAAGACCGGAGCACAGGGGCTCGGAAGAGCCAGCTCCCGCCCTGCCGGAGGCCGGACTCCCGGGCTATGTCCACATGTCTCTTCAATACTTTTAAGGATCGGGTCTCTTACCACTTCCCCCGGGCAGCCTGTTCTAATAGCAAAGCACCCCTTCCATGAAGAAATGCTTATTCAGTATCGAGCTAGCCAGTGCTGGTAAACAGAGGTGTTTCTCCCTAGGGGTAGGGCTTGGCATTTCCCTCTCCTGAACTTCAAAAGGTTCCTGCCTGCCCCTATCTGCAGCCTGTCAAGGTTCCTCTGAATGCGCAGCCCCCCCATACAAGCGCCTTTTCCACAGAAGCCACCGACCACCCGCCGCCTCGCCCCCTCCCAATTCGGCCTGCCCCAGGGCGCCACCGACCACCAACCTCCTTGCAGCACCACGCCTCAGCATCCCGAGCTATCCCGACAGCTTCCACCCATCGGGAGGTCCCACTTGTAATAAATGACCGAGTCCCAAATAGGCTTACAATTAATGTTTATGATTTATTAAAGGAATAGAGGTAAGCAAGCAGCGCTGGGTGCGCCGGGAGTCTCTGCTCCACCAAGACGCACACAAGTTACATCAGGCGGCTGGTTTTTATGCTGCTAGGCTGATACATATTCATTACTACTTCTACAAAAGGCAGGGTTATTCTAATTAGTTCCCAGAATCCAAACCCTCCCGCTGGTGCAGGCGTTATCAGTCTCCGGTGGTCCCTCTGGGGGCCGCTCGTACTGAAGGCTCGTAGTCTTCCTCCCAGGCTTTGTCCTTTGGTCGTTCTTCAGCTTCTCCCCTCCCCTTATTTAGTAGTTGCTGGGCCAGATGTCAGAAAGCTGTGTCGTGCAATAGTCCACACAGGCACTGCATAGCAAACACACCAAGTAGCATTGACTTCAGTTACTCGCAACAGTTACTCACCTGATAAAGAACTGCATGCAATAAAGGCATCAATACTACATTAGTTTATTCTAACAGATCCTACTAGCTGTTACCTCAAAAAGATGTGCGTACCCCTCGCTACTTGGAAACGCATCAGTCCATAAACTCTCATCCACCTGAAGAAGCCTGCAACTGACCGAAGGAAAAACAAACACCCCAAAGAGCAGCCCAAGCAGAATGAGCTCTCTGAGGGGATGCCTGGGACTCACATACCATTTGGCCCCGACTAGCACCCAAATCCAATCACCTGGGAAGGGTAGGGGCAAAGCACAAGGAAGTAGGAAGAGAGCAGCAGCAGCAGCTGTGGTGGTTTTTTTTTTTGTGTGTGCGTGTGTGATTTTTCTTTTTATTTTTTAATCAGTTTTAGCTCAAAAGCATGCATAGTGCAGACAAGAGAACTAGGGTGTTTCTAGAAGCAAAACTCCCCATGCTTTTGCTGCAGCTTTCAATATTAAAAGACATTATGACCAAGCAAGTAATTGGAACTCTTCCAACTGGAATTAGCTCAAACTTTTATTTACGTATAAAGAAAAAACTAGGAGTAGAACATCTGCTCCATCTTTTCCTCTCTCACCTTGCCATAGGCAGCTCTGGCTGTGACGTCCCAGATTGCATACTGCGTTTCAGCATTAACAAATGAAAACCTTTACCCTAACCCTTACCCTTATCCTAACCATTAGCTTACCCTTATTCTTACCCTAAACCTAACCCTAATCCTTACCCTTACCCTAATCCTTACCCTACCCTTACCCTAAACCTAACCCTTTCCCTAAACCTTATCCTCACCCTAAGCCTTACCCTTAGCCTTACCCTAACACTTACCTTTGCCCTAACCCTTACCCTAATCTGAACCCGAACCCCAACCCTAATACCCTCACCCTAACCCTTACCCTAAGCCTAACAACAGTCCCAACCCCTAACCCCTAACCCTTACCCTAACCCTCTAAACCTACCCCTAACCTATCCCTTACCATAACCCTCTAAGCCTAACCCTAAACCACTAACCCTAACAATAACCCCCAACCCCAACCCTCACCCGAAACCCTAACTCTAGCCCCAGCCCTAGCCCCTAACCCTAACCCTAGTTCCCGAGAACTACATCTCCCGGTATGCTCTGGGCATTCAACATGGCCTCCCGGAAGTCCCGAATCCTAAAACTACATTTCCCGGCATACTGTGGGTACGCAACATGGCCTCCCGGAAGTCCGGAGTCCCAAGAACTACATCTCCCGGCATGCTCTGGGCACACAACATGGCCTCCCAGTGCTGGAAAACTACACCTACCAGCATTCCCCGCACAGCCAGCATGGCCAATCACAGGCCGAGTGCTCAAGAACTGCGTTTACCAGCACTCACTGGAACCCTCACCGCCCTTACAAAAAAAGCCTCAAGCCCTAACATCCAAACAAACCTCGAAACTCCTACAGACCTAACCCAAACTATTTACCACACTAAACCCCTGAAGACCTATGCCTAAAACCCCCAACCCAAAATCTTAGGATGCTCAAAACCCAAACCCAACCCAAAACGTTAGGAATGCTCAAAGCCCTAGCCCAAAAACTTAGGGCGCTCCAAACCCTAACCCCAAAACATTAAGACGCAAAAAACCCTAACCCAAAAACATAGGGTAATACACCATAAATGTTTGTTCATTGTCTTTTGTATTATAAAAACAAGGAGTTCTGTTAGAGGAGCGGGAGTTGCGAAAGCTCCCTGCAGAATTAAGGAGCTGCATAATGCTTGCCTAGACCCTATGAAAATTCTATTGCTTAATTTTCTTTAAACCGTTGGGTTTCATTGGGTTTTCCGTGGTCATCATGGTGGAAAAGTGTAAATTGTGGGTTTTGGAGAACATCAGGTAGGTTTATGAGGACTTTTGGGAAAGATTCATGGTTTTTAGGGTTTTCTTCTGTTTTTTCTAGTGATCCAGTGTGTTTTCGGCGTGTTTTTGACGTGTTTTGTGGTCTCCGTTGGGTTTCGTTGGGTTTTCCGTGGTCATCATGGTGGAAAAGTGTAAATTGTGGGTTTTGGAGAACATCAGGTAGATTTAGGGTGTTTTTGGGGTGGATCTATGGTTTTGGGGGATTTTGTTCCAGTTTTGGGGTGATCGAATTCATTTTTGGGGTGTTTCTGCCGTGTTTTGGGTTCTTCATTGGGTTTCGTTGGGTTTTCCGTTGTCATCATGGTGGAAAAGTGTAAATTGTGGGTTTTGGAGAACATCAGGTAGGTTTAGGGGGACTTTTGGGGTGGATTCATGATATATGGGGTTTTCTTCTGTTTTTTTTTTTTTGGGGGGGGGGGGGTGATCCAATTCATTTTGGGGGTGTTTTTGACGTGTTTTGGGGTCTCCATTGGGTTTCGTTGCGTTTTCCGTGGTCATCATGGTGGAAAAGGGTAAATTGTTGGTTTTGGAGAACATCAGGTAGGTTTAGGTTGGTTTTGGGATTGGATCTATGGTTTTGGGGGATTTTCTTTTGTTTTTGGGGGTGATCCCGTTCTTTTTTGGGGTGTTTTTGACATGTTTTGGGGTTTCCGTTGCGTTTTGTTGATTTCCTAATGTGTTTTAAGTTTGTTGGGAGTGGACTTTGGGATTTGGAGAACATCAGGTAGGTTTAGTGTGGTTTTGGGGTGGATCTATTTTTTTGGGGGGTTTCTTTCTTTTTTAGGGGTTATCCTGTTCTTGTTTGGGGTGTTTTTGACTTGTTTTGGGGTCTCCGTTGGGTTTTAGTTGGATTCTCGTTGGTCCTTAAGGGAAATGGGAGTGGATTGTGGGTTTTGAAGAAGATCAGGTGAGTTTAGGGTGGTTTTGCGGGGAAATTCATAGTTTTTGGTGTTTTTTCTTCTGATTCAGTTCTTTTTTGGGGTGTTTTTGACGTGTTTTGGGGTTTCCGTTGGGTTTCGTTGAGTTCCTAATGGGTTTTATGGTGGTTGGGAGTGGACATTTGGATTTGGAGAACATCAGGTACGTTTAGAGTGGTTTTGGGATTGGATCCGTGCTTTTTGGGGTTTTCTTTGGTTTTGGGGGTGATCCTGTTCTTGTTTGGGGTGTTTTTGACGTGTTTTGGGTTCTCCGTTGGGTTTCGTTGGGTTTTCCGTGGTCATCATGGTGGAAAAGTGTAAATTGTGGGTTTTGGAGAACTTCAGGTAGGTTTAGGGGAATTTTGGGGTGGATTCATGGTATTTGGTCTTTTCTTCTGTTTTTTTTGGGTGATCCTGTTCTTTTTTGGGGTGTTTATGACGTGTTTTGGGGTCTCCGTTGGGTTTTAGTTGGGTTCTTGTTGGTCATCATGGTGAAAAAGTGTAAATTGTGGCTTTTGGAGAACATCAGGTAGGTTTAGGGGGACTTTTGGGGCAGAGTCATGTTTTTTGGTGTTTTCTTCTGTTTCTTGGGGTGGTCCCGTTCTTTTTTGGGAAATTTTTGAGGTGTTTGGGGGTCTCCGTTGGGTTTTGTTGTGTACTCGTTGGTCATCGTGGTGGAAAATGGTAAATTGTGGGTTTTGGAGAACATCAGGTAGGTTTAGGGTGGTTTTGGGATTGGATCCGTGCTTTTTGGGGATTTTCTTCCAGTTTATGGGTGATCCCTTTATTTTTGGGGTGTTCTTGACGTGTTTTGGTGTCTCGTTTTGGGTTTTCGTTTGGTTCATGTTGGTCATCCTGGTGAAAAAGTGTAAATTGTGGGTTTTGGAGAACATCAGGTAGGTTTAGGGGGACTTTTGGTGTGGATCTATGGCTTTTGGGGTTTTCTTTCGTTTTTAGGGTTTATCCCGTTCTTGTTTTGGGTGTTTTTGACTTCTTTTGGGGTCTCCGTTGGGTTTCGTTGGGTTTTCCATGGTCATCATGTTGGAAAATTGTAAATTGTGGGTTTTGGAGATCATCAGGTAGGTTTAGGGTGGTTTTGGGGTGGATCTATGATTTTGAAGGATTTTCTTCCAATTTTGGGGGTGATCCCTTTCTTTTTTTTTTTTTTTTTTTTTTTTTTTTTTTTTTTTTACGTGTTTTGTGGTCTCCGTTGGGTTTTGTTGGGTTTTCCATGGTCATCAATGTGGAAAAGTGTAAATTGTGGGTTTTGGAGAACTTCAGGTTGGTTTAGGGGGATTTTTGGTGTGGATCTATGTCTTTTGGGGTTTTCTTTCGTTGTTGGGGTTGAACCAGTTCTTTTTTGGGGTGTTTTTGACGTTTTTGGGGTCTCCGTTGGGTTTTGTTGTGTTCTCGTTGGTCGTTAAGCTAAATGGGAGTGGATTGTGGGTTTTGAAGAAGATCAGGTGAGTTTAGGGTGATTTGGGAGGGAAATGCATAGTTTTGTTTTTTTTTTTCTTCTGATCCAGTTCTTTTCTGGGGTGTTTTTGACGTGTTTTGGGGTTTCCGTTGCGTTTTGTTGAGTTCCTAATGGGTTTTATGGTGGGTGGGAGTGGATTTTGGGATTTGGAGAAGATCAGGTAGGTTTAAGGGTTTTCTTGGGGTTAAATCACGTATTTTCTTCTGATCCGGTTTGCTTTTGGGGTGTTTTTGAGGTGTTTTGGGGTTTCTGTTGCGTTTTGTTGAGTTCCTAATGGGTTTTATGGTGGTTGGGAGTGGACTTTGGGATTTGGAGAAGATCAGGTAGGTTTAGGGTGGTTTTGGGATTGGATCCATGCTTTTTGGGGATTTTCTTCCAGTTTTGGGGGTTCTCCCGTTCTTTTTTGGGGTGTTTTTGACATGTTTTGATGTCTCTGTTGGGTTTTGTTGGGTTTTCTGTTGGCATCTTGGTGGAAAAGGGTAAATTGTGGGTTTTGGAGAACTTCAGGTAGGTTTAGGGGGACTTTTGGGGTGGATTCATGGTATTTGGGGTTTTCTTCTGTTTTTTTTGGGGAGATCCTGTTCTTTTTTTTTTTTTTTTTTTTTTTTTTTTTTTTTTTTGACATGTTTTTTGTCTCCATTGGGTTTCGTTGGGTTTTCCATGGTCATCATGGTGGAAAAGGGTAAATTTGTGGGTTTTGGAGAACATCAGGTAGGTTTAGGCTTGTTTTGGGATTGGATCTGTGCTTTTGGGGGATTTTCTTCCAGTTTATGGGTGATCCCTTTCTTTTTTGGGGTGTTTTTGACGTGTTTTGGTGTCTCCTTTTGGGTTTTCGTTTGGTTCATGTTGGTCATCATGGTGAAAATTGTAAATTTTTGGGGGGGGAATTTTCTTCCAGTTTTGGGGGTGATCCCGTTCTTTTTTGGGGTGTTTTTGACATGTTTTGGGGTCTCTGTTGGGTTTTGTTGGGTTCTTGTTTTTCATCATGTTGGAAAAGTTTAACTTGCGTGTTTTGGAGAACATCAGGTAGGTTTAGTGTCGTTTTGGGGTGGATCTATGTTTTTTGGGGATTTTCTTCCAGTTTTGGGGGTGATTCTGTTCTTGTTTGGGGTGTTTTTGACTTGTTTTGGGGTCTCCGTTGGGTTTTAGTTGGATTCTCGTTGGTCCTTAAGGGAAATGGGAGTGGATTGTGGGTTTTGAAGAAGATCAGGTGAGTTTAGGGTGGTTTTGCGGGGAAATTCATAGTTTTTGGTGTTTTTTCTTCTGATTCAGTTCTTTTTTGGGGTGTTTTTGACGTGTTTTGGGGTTTCCGTTGGGTTTCGTTGAGTTCCTAATGGGTTTTATGGTGGTTGGGAGTGGACATTTGGATTTGGAGAACATCAGGTACGTTTAGAGTGGTTTTGGGATTGGATCCGTGCTTTTTGGGGTTTTCTTTGGTTTTGGGGGTGATCCTGTTCTTGTTTGGGGTGTTTTTGACGTGTTTTGGGTTCTCCGTTGGGTTTCGTTGGGTTTTCCGTGGTCATCATGGTGGAAAAGTGTAAATTGTGGGTTTTGGAGAACATCAGGTAGGTTTATGAGGACTTTTGGGGCAGATTCATGGTTTTTAGGGTTTTCTTCTGTTTTTTCTAGTGATCCAGTGTGTTTTCGGCGTGTTTTTGACGTGTTTTGTGGTCTCCGTTGGGTTTCGTTGGGTTTTCCATGGTCATCATGGTGGAAAAGTGTAAATTGTGGGTTTTGGAGATCATCAGGTAGGTTTAGGGTGGTTTTGGGGTGGATCTATGATTTTGAAGGATTTTCTTCCAATTTTGGGGGTGATCCCTTTCTTTTTTTTTTTTTTTTTTTTTTTTTTTTTTTTTTTTTACGTGTTTTGTGGTCTCCGTTGGGTTTTGTTGGGTTTTCCATGGTCATCAATGTGGAAAAGTGTAAATTGTGGGTTTTGGAGAACTTCAGGTTGGTTTAGGGGGATTTTTGGTGTGGATCTATGTCTTTTGGGGTTTTCTTTCGTTGTTGGGGTTGAACCAGTTCTTTTTTGGGGTGTTTTTGACGTTTTTGGGGTCTCCGTTGGGTTTTGTTGTGTTCTCGTTGGTCGTTAAGCTAAATGGGAGTGGATTGTGGGTTTTGAAGAAGATCAGGTGAGTTTAGGGTGATTTGGGAGGGAAATGCATAGTTTTGTTTTTTTTTTTCTTCTGATCCAGTTCTTTTCTGGGGTGTTTTTGACGTGTTTTGGGGTTTCCGTTGCGTTTTGTTGAGTTCCTAATGGGTTTTATGGTGGGTGGGAGTGGATTTTGGGATTTGGAGAAGATCAGGTAGGTTTAAGGGTTTTCTTGGGGTTAAATCACGTATTTTCTTCTGATCCGGTTTGCTTTTGGGGTGTTTTTGAGGTGTTTTGGGGTTTCTGTTGCGTTTTGTTGAGTTCCTAATGGGTTTTATGGTGGTTGGGAGTGGACTTTGGGATTTGGAGAAGATCAGGTAGGTTTAGGGTGGTTTTGGGATTGGATCCATGCTTTTTGGGGATTTTCTTCCAGTTTTGGGGGTTATCCCGTTCTTTTTTGGGGTGTTTTTGACATGTTTTGATGTCTCTGTTGGGTTTTGTTGGGTTTTCTGTTGGCATCTTGGTGGAAAAGGGTAAATTGTGGGTTTTGGAGAACTTCAGGTAGGTTTAGGGGGACTTTTGGGGTGGATTCATGGTATTTGGGGTTTTCTTCTGTTTTTTTTGGGGAGATCCTGTTCTTTTTTTTTTTTTTTTTTTTTTTTTTTGACATGTTTTTTGTCTCCATTGGGTTTCTTTGGGTTTTCCATGGTCATCATGGTGTAAAAGGGTAAATTTGTGGGTTTTGGAGAACATCAGGTAGGTTTAGGCTTGTTTTGGGATTGGATCTGTGCTTTTAGGGGATTTTCTTCCAGTTTATGGGTGATCCCTTTCTTTTTTGGGGTGTTTTTGACGTGTTTTGGTGTCTCCTTTTGGGTTTTCGTTTGGTTCATGTTGGTCATCATGGTGAAAATTGTAAATTTTGGGGGGGGGGAATTTTCTTCCAGTTTTGGGGGTGATCCCGTTCTTTTTTGGGGTGTTTTTGACATGTTTTGGGGTCTCTGTTGGGTTTTGTTGGGTTCTTGTTTTTCATCCTGTTGGAAAAGTTTAACTTGCGTGTTTTGGAGAACATCAGGTAGGTTTAGTGTCGTTTTGGGGTGGATCTATGTTTTTTGGGGATTTTCTTCCAGTTTTGGGGGTGATTCCGTTCTTGTTTGGGGTGTTTTTGACTTGTTTTGGGGTCTCCGTTGGGTTTTAGTTGGATTCTCGTTGGTCCTTAAGGGAAATGGGAGTGGATTGTGGGTTTTGAAGAAGATCAGGTGAGTTTAGGGTGGTTTTGCGGGGAAATTCATAGTTTTTGGTGTTTTTTCTTCTGATTCAGTTCTTTTTTGGGGTGTTTTTGACGTGTTTTGGGGTCTCCGTTGGTTTTTGTTGGGTTCTTGTTGTTCATCATGGTGAAAACGGGTAAATTGTGGGTATTGGAGAACATCAGGTAGGTTTAGGGGGACTTTTGGGGTGGATCAACGGCTTTTAGGGTTTTCTTTCGGTTTTGGGGGTGATCCCGCTTTTTTTTGTGGTGTTTTTGACGTGTTTTGGGGTTTCCGTTGCGTTTTGTTGATTTCCTAATGTGTTTTAAGTTAGTTGGGAGTGGACTTTGGGATTTGGAGAACATCAGGTAGGTTTAGTGTGGTTTTGGGGTGGATCTATGTTTTTTGGGGGTTTTCTTTCTTTTTTAGGGGTTATCCTTTTCTTGTTTGGGGTGTTTTTGACTTGTTTTGGGGTCTCCGTTGGGTTTTAGTTGGATTCTCGTTGGTCCTTAAGGGAAATGGGAGTGGATTGTGGGTTTTGAAGAAGATCAGGTGAGTTTAGGGTGGTTTTGCGGGGAAATTCATAGTTTTTGGTGTTTTTTCTTCTGATTCAGTTCTTTTTTGGGGTGTTTTTGACGTGTTTTGGGGTTTCCGTTGGGTTTCGTTGAGTTCCTAATGGGTTTTATGGTGGTTGGGAGTGGACATTTGGATTTGGAGAACATCAGGTACGTTTAGAGTGGTTTTGGGATTGGATCCGTGCTTTTTGGGGTTTTCTTTGGTTTTGGGGGTGATCCTGTTCTTGTTTGGGGTGTTTTTGACGTGTTTTGGGTTCTCCGTTGGGTTTCGTTGGGTTTTCCGTGGTCATCATGGTGGAAAAGTGTAAATTGTGGGTTTTGGAGAACATCAGGTAGGTTTATGAGGACTTTTGGGGCAGATTCATGGTTTTTAGGGTTTTCTTCTGTTTTTTCTAGTGATCCAGTGTGTTTTTGGCGTGTTTTTGACGTGTTTTGTGGTCTCCGTTGGGTTTCGTTGGGTTTTCCATGGTCATCATGGTGGAAAAGTGTAAATTGTGGGTTTTGGAGATCATCAGGTAGGTTTAGGGTGGTTTTGGGGTGGATCTATGATTTTGAAGGATTTTCTTCCAATTTTGGGGGTGATCCCTTTCTTTTTTTTTTTTTTTTTTTTTTTTTTTGACGTGTTTTGTGGTCTCCGTTGGGTTTCGTTGGGTTTTCCATGGTCATCAATGTGGAAAAGTGTAAATTGTGGGTTTTGGAGAACTTCAGGTTGGTTTAGGGGGATTTTTGGTGTGGATCTATGTCTTTTGGGGTTTTCTTTCGTTGTTGGGGTTGAACCAGTTCTTTTTTGGGGTGTTTTTGACGTTTTTGGGGTCTCCGTTGGGTTTTGTTGTGTTCTCGTTGGTCGTTAAGCTAAATGGGAGTGGATTGTGGGTTTTGAAGAAGATCAGGTGAGTTTAGGGTGATTTGGGAGGGAAATGCATAGTTTTGTTTTTTTTTTTTCTTCTGATCCAGTTCTTTTCTGGGGTGTTTTTGACGTGTTTTGGGGTTTCCGTTGCGTTTTGTTGAGTTCCTAATGGGTTTTATGGTGGGTGGGAGTGGATTTTGGGATTTGGAGAAGATCAGGTAGGTTTAAGGGTTTTCTTGGGGTTAAATCACGTATTTTCTTCTGATCCGGTTTGCTTTTGGGGTGTTTTTGAGGTGTTTTGGGGTTTCTGTTGCGTTTTGTTGAGTTCCTAATGGGTTTTATGGTGGTTGGGAGTGGACTTTGGGATTTGGAGAAGATCAGGTAGGTTTAGGGTGGTTTTGGGATTGGATCCATGCTTTTTGGGGATTTTCTTCCAGTTTTGGGGGTTCTCCCGTTCTTTTTTGGGGTGTTTTTGACATGTTTTGATGTCTCTGTTGGGTTTTGTTGGGTTTTCTGTTGGCATCTTGGTGGAAAAGGGTAAATTGTGGGTTTTGGAGAACTTCAGGTAGGTTTAGGGGGACTTTTGGGGTGGATTCATGGTATTTGGGGTTTTCTTCTGTTTTTTTTGGGGAGATCCTGTTCTTTTTTTTTTTTTTTTTTTTTTTTTTTTTTTTTTTGACATGTTTTTTGTCTCCATTGGGTTTCGTTGGGTTTTCCATGGTCATCATGGTGGAAAAGGGTAAATTTGTGGGTTTTGGAGAACATCAGGTAGGTTTAGGCTTGTTTTGGGATTGGATCTGTGCTTTTGGGGGATTTTCTTCCAGTTTATGGGTGATCCCTTTCTTTTTTGGGGTGTTTTTGACGTGTTTTGGTGTCTCCTTTTGGGTTTTCGTTTGGTTCATGTTGGTCATCATGGTGAAAATTGTAAATTTTTGGGGGGGGAATTTTCTTCCAGTTTTGGGGGTGATCCCGTTCTTTTTTGGGGTGTTTTTGACATGTTTTGGGGTCTCTGTTGGGTTTTGTTGGGTTCTTGTTTTTCATCCTGTTGGAAAAGTTTAACTTGCGTGTTTTGGAGAACATCAGGTAGGTTTAGTGTCGTTTTGGGGTGGATCTATGTTTTTTGGGGATTTTCTTCCAGTTTTGGGGGTGATTCCGTTCTTGTTTGGGGTGTTTTTGACTTGTTTTGGGGTCTCCGTTGGGTTTTAGTTGGATTCTCGTTGGTCCTTAAGGGAAATGGGAGTGGATTGTGGGTTTTGAAGAAGATCAGGTGAGTTTAGGGTGGTTTTGCGGGGAAATTCATAGTTTTTGGTGTTTTTTCTTCTGATTCAGTTCTTTTTTGGGGTGTTTTTGACGTGTTTTGGGGTCTCCGTTGGTTTTTGTTGGGTTCTTGTTGTTCATCATGGTGAAAACGGGTAAATTGTGGGTATTGGAGAACATCAGGTAGGTTTAGGGGGACTTTTGGGGTGGATCAACGGCTTTTAGGGTTTTCTTTCGGTTTTGGGGGTGATCCCGCTTTTTTTTGTGGTGTTTTTGACGTGTTTTGGGGTTTCCGTTGCGTTTTGTTGATTTCCTAATGTGTTTTAAGTTTGTTGGGAGTGGACTTTGGGATTTGGAGAACATCAGGTAGGTTTAGTGTGGTTTTGGGGTGGATCTATGTTTTTTGGGGGTTTTCTTTCTTTTTTAGGGGTTATCCTGTTCTTGTTTGGGGTGTTTTTGACTTGTTTTGGGGTCTCCGTTGGGTTTTAGTTGGATTCTCGTTGGTCCTTAAGGGAAATGGGAGTGGATTGTGGGTTTTGAAGAAGATCAGGTGAGTTTAGGGTGGTTTTGCGGGGAAATTCATAGTTTTTGGTGTTTTTTCTTCTGATTCAGTTCTTTTTTGGGGTGTTTTTGACGTGTTTTGGGGTTTCCGTTGGGTTTCGTTGAGTTCCTAATGGGTTTTATGGTGGTTGGGAGTGGACATTTGGATTTGGAGAACATCAGGTACGTTTAGAGTGGTTTTGGAATTGGATCCGTGCTTTTTGGGGTTTTCTTTGGTTTTGGGGGTGATCCTGTTCTTGTTTGGGGTGTTTTTGACGTGTTTTGGGTTCTCCGTTGGGTTTCGTTGGGTTTTCCGTGGTCATGGTGGTGGAAAAGTGTAAATTGTGGGTTTTGGAGAACATCAGGTAGGTTTATGAGGACTTTTGGGGCAGATTCATGGTTTTTAGGGTTTTCTTCTGTTTTTTCTAGTGATCCAGTGTGTTTTCGGCGTGTTTTTGACGTGTTTTGTGGTCTCCGTTGGGTTTCGTTGGGTTTTCCGTGGTCATCATGGTGGAAAAGTGTAAATTGTGGGTTTTGGAGAACATCAGGTAGATTTAGGGTGTTTTTGGGGTGGATCTATGGTTTTGGGGGATTTTGTTCCAATTTTGGGGTGATCGAATTCATTTTTGGGGTGTTTCTGCCGTGTTTTGGGTTCTTCGTTGGGTTTCGTTGGGTTTTCCGTTGTCATCATGGTGGAAAAGTGTAAATTGTGGGTTTTGGAGAACATCAGGGAGGTTTAGGGGGACTTTTGGGGTGGATTCATGATATATGGGGTTTTCTTCTGTTTTTTTTTTTTTTGGGGGGGGGGGTGATCCAATTCATTTTGGGGGTGTTTTTGACGTGTTTTGGGGTCTCCATTGGGTTTCGTTGCGTTTTCCGTGGTCATCATGGTGGAAAAGGGTAAATTGTTGGTTTTGGAGAACATCAGGTAGGTTTAGGTTTGTTTTGGGATTGGATCTATGGTTTTGGGGGATTTTCTTTTGTTTTTGGGGGTGATCCCGTTCTTTTTTGGGGTGTTTTTGACGTGTTTTGGGGTCTCCGTTGGTATTCCTTGGGTTTTCCGTGGTCATGGTGGTGGAAAATTGTAAATTGTGGGTTTTGGAGAACTTCAGGTAGGTTTAGGGGAATTTTGGGGTGGATTCATGGTATTTGGTCTTTTCTTCTGTTTTTTTTGGGTGATCCTGTTCTTTTTTGGGGTGTTTATGACGTGTTTTGGGGTCTCTGTTGGGTTTTAGTTGGGTTCTTGTTGGTCATCATGGTGAAAAAGTGTAAATTGTGGCTTTTGGAGAACATCAGGTAGGTTTAGGGGGACTTTTGGGGCAGAGTCATGTTTTTTGGTGTTTTCTTCTGTTTCTTGGGGTGGTCCCGTTCTTTTTTGGGAAATTTTTGAGGTGTTTGGGGGTCTCCGTTGGGTTTTGTTTTGTACTCGTTGGTCATCGTGGTGGAAAATGGTAAATTGTGGGTTTTGGAGAACATCAGGTAGGTTTAGGGTGGTTTTGGGATTGGATCCGTGCTTTTTGGGGATTTTCTTCCAGTTTATGGGTGATCCATTTATTTTTGGGGTGTTCTTGACATGTTTTGGTGTCTCGTTTTGGGTTTTCGTTTGGTTCATGTTGGTCATCCTGGTGAAAAAGTGTAAATTGTGGGTTTTGGAGAACATCAGGTAGGTTTAGGGGGACTTTTGGTGTGGATCTATGGCTTTTGGGGTTTTCTTTCGTTTTTAGGGTTTATCCCGTTCTTGTTTTGGGTGTTTTTGACTTCTTTTGGGGTCTCCGTTGGGTTTCGTTGGGTTTTCCATGGTCATCATGTTGGAAAATTGTAAATTGTGGGTTTTGGAGATCATCAGGTAGGTTTAGGGTGGTTTTGGGGTGGATCTATGATTTTGAAGGATTTTCTTCCAATTTTGGGGGTGATCCCTTTCTTTTTTTTTTTTTTTTTTTTTTTTTTTTTTTTTTTTTTACGTGTTTTGTGGTCTCCGTTGGGTTTTGTTGGGTTTTCCATGGTCATCAATGTGGAAAAGTGTAAATTGTGGGTTTTGGAGAACTTCAGGTTGGTTTAGGGGGATTTTTGGTGTGGATCTATGTCTTTTGGGGTTTTCTTTCGTTGTTGGGGTTGAACCAGTTCTTTTTTGGGGTGTTTTTGACGTTTTTGGGGTCTCCGTTGGGTTTTGTTGGGTTCTCGTTGGTCGTTAAGCTAAATGGGAGTGGATTGTGGGTTTTGAAGAAGATCAGGTGAGTTTAGGGTGATTTGGGAGGGAAATGCATAGTTTTGTTTTTTTTTTCTTCTGATCCAGTTCTTTTTTGGGGTGTTTTTGACGTGTTTTGGGGTTTCCGTTGCGTTTTGTTGAGTTCCTAATGGGTTTTATGGTGGGTGGGAGTGGATTTTGGGATTTGGAGAAGATCAGGTAGGTTTAAGGGTTTTCTTGGGGTTAAATCACGTATTTTCTTCTGATCCGGTTTGCTTTTGGGGTGTTTTTGAGGTGTTTTGGGGTTTCTGTTGCGTTTTGTTGAGTTCCTAATGGGTTTTATGGTGGTTGGGAGTGGACTTTGGGATTTGGAGAAGATCAGGTAGGTTTAGGGTGGTTTTGGGATTGGATCCATGCTTTTTGGGGATTTTCTTCCAGTTTTGGGGGTTATCCCGTTCTTTTTTGGGGTGTTTTTGACATGTTTTGATGTCTCTGTTGGGTTTTGTTGGGTTTTCTGTTGGCATCTTGGTGGAAAAGGGTAAATTGTGGGTTTTGGAGAACTTCAGGTAGGTTTAGGGGGACTTTTGGGGTGGATTCATGGTATTTGGGGTTTTCTTCTGTTTTTTTGGGGAGATCCTGTTTTTTTTTTTTTTTTTTTTTTTTTTTTTTTTTTTTTTTTGACATGTTTTTTGTCTCCATTGGGTTTCTTTGGGTTTTCCATGGTCATCATGGTGGAAAAGGGTAAATTTGTGGGTTTTGGAGAACATCAGGTAGGTTTAGGCTTGTTTTGGGATTGGATCTGTGCTTTTTGGGGATTTTCTTCCAGTTTATGGGTGATCCCTTTCTTTTTTGGGGTGTTTTTGACGTGTTTTGGTGTCTCCTTTTGGGTTTTCGTTTGGTTCATGTTGGTCATCATGGTGAAAATTGTAAATTTTGGGGGGGGGGAATTTTCTTCCAGTTTTGGGGGTGATCCCGTTCTTTTTTGGGGTGTTTTTGACATGTTTTGGGGTCTCTGTTGGGTTTTGTTGGGTTCTTGTGTTTCATCCTGTTGGAAAAGTTTAACTTGCGTGTTTTGGAGAACATCAGGTAGGTTTAGTGTCGTTTTGGGGTGGATCTATGTTTTTTGGGGATTTTCTTCCAGTTTTGGGGGTGATTCCGTTCTTGTTTGGGGTGTTTTTGACTTGTTTTGGGGTCTCCGTTGGGTTTTAGTTGGATTCTCGTTGGTCCTTAAGGGAAATGGGAGTGGATTGTGGGTTTTGAAGAAGATCAGGTGAGTTTAGGGTGGTTTTGCGGGGAAATTCATAGTTTTTGGTGTTTTTTCTTCTGATTCAGTTCTTTTTTGGGGTGTTTTTGACGTGTTTTGGGGTCTCCGTTGGTTTTTGTTGGGTTCTTGTTGTTCATCATGGTGAAAACGGGTAAATTGTGGGTATTGGAGAACATCAGGTAGGTTTAGGGGGACTTTTGGGGTGGATCAACGGCTTTTAGGGTTTTCTTTCGGTTTTGGGGGTGATCCCGCTTTTTTTTGTGGTGTTTTTGACGTGTTTTGGGGTTTCCGTTGCGTTTTGTTGATTTCCTAATGTGTTTTAAGTTAGTTGGGAGTGGACTTTGGGATTTGGAGAACATCAGGTAGGTTTAGTGTGGTTTTGGGGTGGATCTATGTTTTTTGGGGGTTTTCTTTCTTTTTTAGGGGTTATCCTTTTCTTGTTTGGGGTGTTTTTGACTTGTTTTGGGGTCTCCGTTGGGTTTTAGTTGGATTCTCGTTGGTCCTTAAGGGAAATGGGAGTGGATTGTGGGTTTTGAAGAAGATCAGGTGAGTTTAGGGTGGTTTTGCGGGGAAATTCATAGTTTTTGGTGTTTTTTCTTCTGATTCAGTTCTTTTTTGGGGTGTTTTTGACGTATTTTGGGGTTTCCGTTGGGTTTCATTGGGTTTTCCGTGGTCATCATGGTGGAAAAGTGTAAATTGTGGGTTTTGGAGAACATCAGGTAGGTTTATGAGGACTTTTGGGGCAGATTCATGGTTTTTAGGGTTTTCTTCTGTTTTTTCTAGTGATCCAGTGTGTTTTCGGCGTGTTTTTGACGTGTTTTGTGGTCTCCGTTGGGTTTCGTTGGGTTTTCCGTGGTCATCATGGTGGAAAAGTGTAAATTGTGGGTTTTGGAGAACATCAGGTAGATTTAGGGTGTTTTTGGGGTGGATCTATGGTTTTGGGGGATTTTGTTCCAGTTTTGGGGTGATCGAATTCATTTTTGGGGTGTTTCTGCCGTGTTTTGGGTTCTTCGTTGGGTTTCGTTGGGTTTTCCGTTGTCATCATGGTGGAAAAGTGTAAATTGTGGGTTTTGGAGAACTTCAGGTAGGTTTAGGGGAATTTTGGGGTGGATTCATGGTATTTGGTCTTTTCTTCTGTTTTTTTTGGGTGATCCTGTTCTTTTTTGGGGTGTTTATGACGTGTTTTGGGGTCTCTGTTGGGTTTTAGTTGGGTTCTTGTTGGTCATCATGGTGAAAAAGTGTAAATTGTGGCTTTTGGAGAACATCAGGTAGGTTTAGGGGGACTTTTGGGGCAGAGTCATGTTTTTTGGTGTTTTCTTCTGTTTCTTGGGGTGGTCCCGTTCTTTTTTGGGAAATTTTTGAGGTGTTTGGGGGTCTCCGTTGGGTTTTGTTGTGTACTCGTTGGTCATCGTGGTGGAAAATGGTAAATTGTGGGTTTTGGAGAACATCAGGTAGGTTTAGGCTGGTTTTGGGATTGGATCCGTGCTTTTTGGGGATTTTCTTCCAGTTTATGGGTGATACCTTTATTTTTGGGGTGTTTTTGACGTGTTTTGGTGCCTCATTTTGGGTTTTCGTTTGGTTCATGTTGGTCATCCTGGTGAAAAAGTGTAAATTGTGGGTTTTGGAGAACATCAGGTAGGTTTAGGGGGACTTTTGGTGTGGATCTATGGCTTTTGGGGTTTTCTTTCGTTTTTAGGGTTTATCCCGTTCTTGTTTTGGGTGTTTTTGACTTCTTTTGGGGTCTCCGTTGGGTTTCGTTGGGTTTTCCATGGTCATCATGTTGGAAAATTGTAAATTGTGGGTTTTGGAGATCATCAGGTAGGTTTAGGGTGGTTTTGGGGTGGATCTATGATTTTGAAGGATTTTCTTCCAATTTTGGGGGTGATCCCTTTCTTTTTTTTTTTTTTTTTTTTTTTTTTTTTTTTTTTTTTACGTGTTTTGTGGTCTCCGTTGGGTTTTGTTGGGTTTTCCATGGTCATCAATGTGGAAAAGTGTAAATTGTGGGTTTTGGAGAACTTCAGGTTGGTTTAGGGGGATTTTTGGTGTGGATCTATGTCTTTTGGGGTTTTCTTTCGTTGTTGGGGTTGAACCAGTTCTTTTTTGGGGTGTTTTTGACGTTTTTGGGGTCTCCGTTGGGTTTTGTTGGGTTCTCGTTGGTCGTTAAGCTAAATGGGAGTGGATTGTGGGTTTTGAAGAAGATCAGGTGAGTTTAGGGTGATTTGGGAGGGAAATGCATAGTTTTGTTTTTTTTTTCTTCTGATCCAGTTCTTTTTTGGGGTGTTTTTGACGTGTTTTGGGGTTTCCGTTGCGTTTTGTTGAGTTCCTAATGGGTTTTATGGTGGGTGGGAGTGGATTTTGGGATTTGGAGAAGATCAGGTAGGTTTAAGGGTTTTCTTGGGGTTAAATCACGTATTTTCTTCTGATCCGGTTTGCTTTTGGGGTGTTTTTGAGGTGTTTTGGGGTTTCTGTTGCGTTTTGTTGAGTTCCTAATGGGTTTTATGGTGGTTGGGAGTGGACTTTGGGATTTGGAGAAGATCAGGTAGGTTTAGGGTGGTTTTGGGATTGGATCCATGCTTTTTGGGGATTTTCTTCCAGTTTTGGGGGTTATCCCGTTCTTTTTTGGGGTGTTTTTGACATGTTTTGATGTCTCTGTTGGGTTTTGTTGGGTTTTCTGTTGGCATCTTGGTGGAAAAGGGTAAATTGTGGGTTTTGGAGAACTTCAGGTAGGTTTAGGGGGACTTTTGGGGTGGATTCATGGTATTTGGGGTTTTCTTCTGTTTTTTTGGGGAGATCCTGTTTTTTTTTTTTTGTTTTTTTTTTTGTTTTTTTTTTTTTGACATGTTTTTTGTCTCCATTGGGTTTCTTTGGGTTTTCCATGGTCATCATGGTGGAAAAGGGTAAATTTGTGGGTTTTGGAGAACATCAGGTAGGTTTAGGCTTGTTTTGGGATTGGATCTGTGCTTTTTGGGGATTTTCTTCCAGTTTATGGGTGATCCCTTTCTTTTTTGGGGTGTTTTTGACGTGTTTTGGTGTCTCCTTTTGGGTTTTCGTTTGGTTCATGTTGGTCATCATGGTGAAAATTGTAAATTTTGGGGGGGGGGAATTTTCTTCCAGTTTTGGGGGTGATCCCGTTCTTTTTTGGGGTGTTTTTGACATGTTTTGGGGTCTCTGTTGGGTTTTGTTGGGTTCTTGTGTTTCATCCTGTTGGAAAAGTTTAACTTGCGTGTTTTGGAGAACATCAGGTAGGTTTAGTGTCGTTTTGGGGTGGATCTATGTTTTTTGGGGATTTTCTTCCAGTTTTGGGGGTGATTCCGTTCTTGTTTGGGGTGTTTTTGACTTGTTTTGGGGTCTCCGTTGGGTTTTAGTTGGATTCTCGTTGGTCCTTAAGGGAAATGGGAGTGGATTGTGGGTTTTGAAGAAGATCAGGTGAGTTTAGGGTGGTTTTGCGGGGAAATTCATAGTTTTTGGTGTTTTTTCTTCTGATTCAGTTCTTTTTTGGGGTGTTTTTGACGTGTTTTGGGGTCTCCGTTGGTTTTTGTTGGGTTCTTGTTGTTCATCATGGTGAAAACGGGTAAATTGTGGGTATTGGAGAACATCAGGTAGGTTTAGGGGGACTTTTGGGGTGGATCAACGGCTTTTAGGGTTTTCTTTCGGTTTTGGGGGTGATCCCGCTTTTTTTTGTGGTGTTTTTGACGTGTTTTGGGGTTTCCGTTGCGTTTTGTTGATTTCATAATGTGTTTTAAGTTAGTTGGGAGTGGACTTTGGGATTTGGAGAACATCAGGTAGGTTTAGTGTGGTTTTGGGGTGGATCTATGTTTTTTGGGGGTTTTCTTTCTTTTTTAGGGGTTATCCTTTTCTTGTTTGGGGTGTTTTTGACTTGTTTTGGGGTCTCCGTTGGGTTTTAGTTGTATTCTCGTTGGTCCTTAAGGGAAATGGGAGTGGATTGTGGGTTTTGAAGAAGATCAGGTGAGTTTAGGGTGGTTTTGCGGGGAAATTCATAGTTTTTGGTGTTTTTTCTTCTGATTCAGTTCTTTTTTGGGGTGTTTTTGACGTATTTTGGGGTTTCCGTTGGGTTTCATTGGGTTTTCCGTGGTCATCATGGTGGAAAAGTGTAAATTGTGGGTTTTGGAGAACATCAGGTAGGTTTATGAGGACTTTTGGGGCAGATTCATGGTTTTTAGGGTTTTCTTCTGTTTTTTCTAGTGATCCAGTGTGTTTTCGGCGTGTTTTTGACGTGTTTTGTGGTCTCCGTTGGGTTTCGTTGGGTTTTCCGTGGTCATCATGGTGGAAAAGTGTAAATTGTGGGTTTTGGAGAACATCAGGTAGATTTAGGGTGTTTTTGGGGTGGATCTATGGTTTTGGGGGATTTTGTTCCAGTTTTGGGGTGATCGAATTCATTTTTGGGGTGTTTCTGCCGTGTTTTGGGTTCTTCGTTGGGTTTCGTTGGGTTTTCCGTTGTCATCATGGTGGAAAAGTGTAAATTGTGGGTTTTGGAGAACTTCAGGTAGGTTTAGGGGAATTTTGGGGTGGATTCATGGTATTTGGTCTTTTCTTCTGTTTTTTTTGGGTGATCCTGTTCTTTTTTGGGGTGTTTATGACGTGTTTTGGGGTCTCTGTTGGGTTTTAGTTGGGTTCTTGTTGGTCATCATGGTGAAAAAGTGTAAATTGTGGCTTTTGGAGAACATCAGGTAGGTTTAGGGGGACTTTTGGGGCAGAGTCATGTTTTTTGGTGTTTTCTTCTGTTTCTTGGGGTGGTCCCGTTCTTTTTTGGGAAATTTTTGAGGTGTTTGGGGGTCTCCGTTGGGTTTTGTTGTGTACTCGTTGGTCATCGTGGTGGAAAATGGTAAATTGTGGGTTTTGGAGAACATCAGGTAGGTTTAGGCTGGTTTTGGGATTGGATCCGTGCTTTTTGGGGATTTTCTTCCAGTTTATGGGTGATCCCTTTATTTTTGGGGTGTTTTTGACGTGTTTTGGTGCCTCATTTTGGGTTTTCGTTTGGTTCATGTTGGTCATCCTGGTGAAAAAGTGTAAATTGTGGGTTTTGGAGAACATCAGGTAGGTTTAGGGGGACTTTTGGTGTGGATCTATGGCTTTTGGGGTTTTCTTTCGTTTTTAGGGTTTATCCCGTTCTTGTTTTGGGTGTTTTTGACTTCTTTTGGGGTCTCCGTTGGGTTTCGTTGGGTTTTCCATGGTCATCATGTTGGAAAATTGTAAATTGTGGGTTTTGGAGATCATCAGGTAGGTTTAGGGTGGTTTTGGGGTGGATCTATGATTTTGAAGGATTTTCTTCCAATTTTGGGGGTGATCCCTTTCTTTTTTTTTTTTTTTTTTTTTTTTTTTGACGTGTTTTGTGGTCTCCGTTGGGTTTCGTTGGGTTTTCCATGGTCATCAATGTGGAAAAGTGTAAATTGTGGGTTTTGGAGAACTTCAGGTTGGTTTAGGGGGATTTTTGGTGTGGATCTATGTCTTTTGGGGTTTTCTTTCGTTGTTGGGGTTGAACCAGTTCTTTTTTGGGGTGTTTTTGACGTTTTTGGGGTCTCCGTTGGGTTTTGTTGGGTTCTCGTTGGTCGTTAAGCTAAATGGGAGTGGATTGTGGGTTTTGAAGAAGATCAGGTGAGTTTAGGGTGATTTGGGAGGGAAATGCATAGTTTTGTTTTTTTTTTTCTTCTGATCCAGTTCTTTTTTGGGGTGTTTTTGACGTGTTTTGGGGTTTCCGTTGCGTTTTGTTGAGTTCCTAATGGGTTTTATGGTGGGTGGGAGTGGATTTTGGGATTTGGAGAAGATCAGGTAGGTTTAAGGGTTTTCTTGGGGTTAAATCACGTATTTTCTTCTGATCCGGTTTGCTTTTGGGGTGTTTTTGAGGTGTTTTGGGGTTTCTGTTGCGTTTTGTTGAGTTCCTAATGGGTTTTATGGTGGTTGGGAGTGGACTTTGGGATTTGGAGAAGATCAGGTAGGTTTAGGGTGGTTTTGGGATTGGATCCATGCTTTTTGGGGATTTTCTTCCAGTTTTGGGGGTTCTCCCGTTCTTTTTTGGGGTGTTTTTGACATGTTTTGATGTCTCTGTTGGGTTTTGTTGGGTTTTCTGTTGGCATCTTGGTGGAAAAAGGGTAAATTGTGGGTTTTGGAGAACTTCAGGTAGGTTTAGGGGGACTTTTGGGGTGGATTCATGGTATTTGGGGTTTTCTTCTGTTTTTTTTGGGGAGATCCTGTTCTTTTTTTTTTTTTTTTTTTTTTTTTTTTTTTTTTGACATGTTTTTTGTCTCCATTGGGTTTCGTTGGGTTTTCCATGGTCATCATGGTGGAAAAGGGTAAATTTGTGGGTTTTGGAGAACATCAGGTAGGTTTAGGCTTGTTTTGGGATTGGATCTGTGCTTTTTGGGGATTTTCTTCCAGTTTATGGGTGATCCCTTTCTTTTTTGGGGTGTTTTTGACGTGTTTTGGTGTCTCCTTTTGGGTTTTCGTTTGGTTCATGTTGGTCATCATGGTGAAAATTGTAAATTTTTGGGGGGGGAATTTTCTTCCAGTTTTGGGGGTGATCCCGTTCTTTTTTGGGGTGTTTTTGACATGTTTTGGGGTCTCTGTTGGGTTTTGTTGGGTTCTTGTTTTTCATCATGTTGGAAAAGTTTAACTTGCGTGTTTTGGAGAACATCAGGTAGGTTTAGTGTCGTTTTGGGGTGGATCTATGTTTTTTGGGGATTTTCTTCCAGTTTTGGGGGTGATTCTGTTCTTGTTTGGGGTGTTTTTGACTTGTTTTGGGGTCTCCGTTGGGTTTTAGTTGGATTCTCGTTGGTCCTTAAGGGAAATGGGAGTGGATTGTGGGTTTTGAAGAAGATCAGGTGAGTTTAGGGTGGTTTTGCGGGGAAATTCATAGTTTTTGGTGTTTTTTCTTCTGATTCAGTTCTTTTTTGGGGTGTTTTTGACGTGTTTTGGGGTTTCCGTTGGGTTTCGTTGAGTTCCTAATGGGTTTTATGGTGGTTGGGAGTGGACATTTGGATTTGGAGAACATCAGGTACGTTTAGAGTGGTTTTGGGATTGGATCCGTGCTTTTTGGGGTTTTCTTTGGTTTTGGGGGTGATCCTGTTCTTGTTTGGGGTGTTTTTGACGTGTTTTGGGTTCTCCGTTGGGTTTCGTTGGGTTTTCGTGGTCATCATGGTGGAAAAGTGTAAATTGTGGGTTTTGGAGAACATCAGGTAGGTTTATGAGGACTTTTGGGGCAGATTCATGGTTTTTAGGGTTTTCTTCTGTTTTTTCTAGTGATCCAGTGTGTTTTTGGCGTGTTTTTGACGTGTTTTGTGGTCTCCGTTGGGTTTCGTTGGGTTTTCCATGGTCATCATGGTGGAAAAGTGTAAATTGTGGGTTTTGGAGATCATCAGGTAGGTTTAGGGTGGTTTTGGGGTGGATCTATGATTTTGAAGGATTTTCTTCCAATTTTGGGGGTGATCCCTTTCTTTTTTTTTTTTTTTTTTTTTTTTTTTGACGTGTTTTGTGGTCTCCGTTGGGTTTCGTTGGGTTTTCCATGGTCATCAATGTGGAAAAGTGTAAATTGTGGGTTTTGGAGAACTTCAGGTTGGTTTAGGGGGATTTTTGGTGTGGATCTATGTCTTTTGGGGTTTTCTTTCGTTGTTGGGGTTGAACCAGTTCTTTTTTGGGGTGTTTTTGACGTTTTTGGGGTCTCCGTTGGGTTTTGTTGTGTTCTCGTTGGTCGTTAAGCTAAATGGGAGTGGATTGTGGGTTTTGAAGAAGATCAGGTGAGTTTAGGGTGATTTGGGAGGGAAATGCATAGTTTTGTTTTTTTTTTTCTTCTGATCCAGTTCTTTTCTGGGGTGTTTTTGACGTGTTTTGGGGTTTCCGTTGCGTTTTGTTGAGTTCCTAATGGGTTTTATGGTGGGTGGGAGTGGATTTTGGGATTTGGAGAAGATCAGGTAGGTTTAAGGGTTTTCTTGGGGTTAAATCACGTATTTTCTTCTGATCCGGTTTGCTTTTGGGGTGTTTTTGAGGTGTTTTGGGGTTTCTGTTGCGTTTTGTTGAGTTCCTAATGGGTTTTATGGTGGTTGGGAGTGGACTTTGGGATTTGGAGAAGATCAGGTAGGTTTAGGGTGGTTTTGGGATTGGATCCATGCTTTTTGGGGATTTTCTTCCAGTTTTGGGGGTTCTCCCGTTCTTTTTTGGGGTGTTTTTGACATGTTTTGATGTCTCTGTTGGGTTTTGTTGGGTTTTCTGTTGGCATCTTGGTGGAAAAGGGTAAATTGTGGGTTTTGGAGAACTTCAGGTAGGTTTAGGGGGACTTTTGGGGTGGATTCATGGTATTTGGGGTTTTCTTCTGTTTTTTTGGGGAGATCCTGTTCTTTTTTTTTTTTTTTTTTTTTTTTTTTTTTTTTTTTTTGACATGTTTTTTGTCTCCATTGGGTTTCGTTGGGTTTTCCATGGTCATCATGGTGGAAAAGGGTAAATTTGTGGGTTTTGGAGAACATCAGGTAGGTTTAGGCTTGTTTTGGGATTGGATCTGTGCTTTTGGGGGATTTTCTTCCAGTTTATGGGTGATCCCTTTCTTTTTTGGGGTGTTTTTGACGTGTTTTGGTGTCTCCTTTTGGGTTTTCGTTTGGTTCATGTTGGTCATCATGGTGAAAATTGTAAATTTTTGGGGGGGGAATTTTCTTCCAGTTTTGGGGGTGATCCCGTTCTTTTTTGGGGTGTTTTTGACATGTTTTGGGGTCTCTGTTGGGTTTTGTTGGGTTCTTGTTTTTCATCCTGTTGGAAAAGTTTAACTTGCGTGTTTTGGAGAACATCAGGTAGGTTTAGTGTCGTTTTGGGGTGGATCTATGTTTTTTGGGGATTTTCTTCCAGTTTTGGGGGTGATTCCGTTCTTGTTTGGGGTGTTTTTGACTTGTTTTGGGGTCTCCGTTGGGTTTTAGTTGGATTCTCGTTGGTCCTTAAGGGAAATGGGAGTGGATTGTGGGTTTTGAAGAAGATCAGGTGAGTTTAGGGTGGTTTTGCGGGGAAATTCATAGTTTTTGGTGTTTTTTCTTCTGATTCAGTTCTTTTTTGGGGTGTTTTTGACGTGTTTTGGGGTCTCCGTTGGTTTTTGTTGGGTTCTTGTTGTTCATCATGGTGAAAACGGGTAAATTGTGGGTATTGGAGAACATCAGGTAGGTTTAGGGGGACTTTTGGGGTGGATCAACGGCTTTTAGGGTTTTCTTTCGGTTTTGGGGGTGATCCCGCTTTTTTTTGTGGTGTTTTTGACGTGTTTTGGGGTTTCCGTTGCGTTTTGTTGATTTCCTAATGTGTTTTAAGTTTGTTGGGAGTGGACTTTGGGATTTGGAGAACATCAGGTAGGTTTAGTGTGGTTTTGGGGTGGATCTATGTTTTTTGGGGGTTTTCTTTCTTTTTTAGGGGTTATCCTTTTCTTGTTTGGGGTGTTTTTGACTTGTTTTGGGGTCTCCGTTGGGTTTTAGTTGGATTCTCGTTGGTCCTTAAGGGAAATGGGAGTGGATTGTGGGTTTTGAAGAAGATCAGGTGAGTTTAGGGTGGTTTTGCGGGGAAATTCATAGTTTTTGGTGTTTTTTCTTCTGATTCAGTTCTTTTTTGGGGTGTTTTTGACGTGTTTTGGGGTTTCCGTTGGGTTTCGTTGAGTTCCTAATGGGTTTTATGGTGGTTGGGAGTGGACATTTGGATTTGGAGAACATCAGGTACGTTTAGAGTGGTTTTGGGATTGGATCCGTGCTTTTTGGGGTTTTCTTTGGTTTTGGGGGTGATCCTGTTCTTGTTTGGGGTGTTTTTGACGTGTTTTGGGTTCTCCGTTGGGTTTCGTTGGGTTTTCCGTGGTCATCATGGTGGAAAAGTGTAAATTGTGGGTTTTGGAGAACATCAGGTAGGTTTATGAGGACTTTTGGGGCAGATTCATGGTTTTTAGGGTTTTCTTCTGTTTTTTCTAGTGATCCAGTGTGTTTTTGGCGTGTTTTTGACGTGTTTTGTGGTCTCCGTTGGGTTTCGTTGGGTTTTCCATGGTCATCATGGTGGAAAAGTGTAAATTGTGGGTTTTGGAGATCATCAGGTAGGTTTAGGGTGGTTTTGGGGTGGATCTATGATTTTGAAGGATTTTCTTCCAATTTTGGGGGTGATCCCTTTCTTTTTTTTTTTTTTTTTTTTTTTTTTTGACGTGTTTTGTGGTCTCCGTTGGGTTTCGTTGGGTTTTCCATGGTCATCAATGTGGAAAAGTGTAAATTGTGGGTTTTGGAGAACTTCAGGTTGGTTTAGGGGGATTTTTGGTGTGGATCTATGTCTTTTGGGGTTTTCTTTCGTTGTTGGGGTTGAACCAGTTCTTTTTTGGGGTGTTTTTGACGTTTTTGGGGTCTCCGTTGGGTTTTGTTGTGTTCTCGTTGGTCGTTAAGCTAAATGGGAGTGGATTGTGGGTTTTGAAGAAGATCAGGTGAGTTTAGGGTGATTTGGGAGGGAAATGCATAGTTTTGTTTTTTTTTTTCTTCTGATCCAGTTCTTTTCTGGGGTGTTTTTGACGTGTTTTGGGGTTTCCGTTGCGTTTTGTTGAGTTCCTAATGGGTTTTATGGTGGGTGGGAGTGGATTTTGGGATTTGGAGAAGATCAGGTAGGTTTAAGGGTTTTCTTGGGGTTAAATCACGTATTTTCTTCTGATCCGGTTTGCTTTTGGGGTGTTTTTGAGGTGTTTTGGGGTTTCTGTTGCGTTTTGTTGAGTTCCTAATGGGTTTTATGGTGGTTGGGAGTGGACTTTGGGATTTGGAGAAGATCAGGTAGGTTTAGGGTGGTTTTGGGATTGGATCCATGCTTTTTGGGGATTTTCTTCCAGTTTTGGGGGTTCTCCCGTTCTTTTTTGGGGTGTTTTTGACATGTTTTGATGTCTCTGTTGGGTTTTGTTGGGTTTTCTGTTGGCATCTTGGTGGAAAAGGGTAAATTGTGGGTTTTGGAGAACTTCAGGTAGGTTTAGGGGGACTTTTGGGGTGGATTCATGGTATTTGGGGTTTTCTTCTGTTTTTTTGGGGAGATCCTGTTCTTTTTTTTTTTTTTTTTTTTTTTTTTTTTTTTTTTTTTGACATGTTTTTTGTCTCCATTGGGTTTCGTTGGGTTTTCCATGGTCATCATGGTGGAAAAGGGTAAATTTGTGGGTTTTGGAGAACATCAGGTAGGTTTAGGCTTGTTTTGGGATTGGATCTGTGCTTTTGGGGGATTTTCTTCCAGTTTATGGGTGATCCCTTTCTTTTTTGGGGTGTTTTTGACGTGTTTTGGTGTCTCCTTTTGGGTTTTCGTTTGGTTCATGTTGGTCATCATGGTGAAAATTGTAAATTTTTGGGGGGGGAATTTTCTTCCAGTTTTGGGGGTGATCCCGTTCTTTTTTGGGGTGTTTTTGACATGTTTTGGGGTCTCTGTTGGGTTTTGTTGGGTTCTTGTTTTTCATCCTGTTGGAAAAGTTTAACTTGCGTGTTTTGGAGAACATCAGGTAGGTTTAGTGTCGTTTTGGGGTGGATCTATGTTTTTTGGGGATTTTCTTCCAGTTTTGGGGGTGATTCCGTTCTTGTTTGGGGTGTTTTTGACTTGTTTTGGGGTCTCCGTTGGGTTTTAGTTGGATTCTCGTTGGTCCTTAAGGGAAATGGGAGTGGATTGTGGGTTTTGAAGAAGATCAGGTGAGTTTAGGGTGGTTTTGCGGGGAAATTCATAGTTTTTGGTGTTTTTTCTTCTGATTCAGTTCTTTTTTGGGGTGTTTTTGACGTGTTTTGGGGTCTCCGTTGGTTTTTGTTGGGTTCTTGTTGTTCATCATGGTGAAAACGGGTAAATTGTGGGTATTGGAGAACATCAGGTAGGTTTAGGGGGACTTTTGGGGTGGATCAACGGCTTTTAGGGTTTTCTTTCGGTTTTGGGGGTGATCCCGCTTTTTTTTGTGGTGTTTTTGACGTGTTTTGGGGTTTCCGTTGCGTTTTGTTGATTTCCTAATGTGTTTTAAGTTTGTTGGGAGTGGACTTTGGGATTTGGAGA
>NW_028181215.1:0-76317 GCF_964211825.1 Aythya ferina | reverse complement strand
AAAATCAACCCAGATCCTAAAAAAAAAATAACAGACTGCCATGATCTCACCACAAAAAAACCATAAACCTACCTGATCTTCTCCAAAACCCACAATCCACTCCTATTTAACATAATGACCAACAAGAACAAAACAAAACGCAACGGAGAACCCAAAACACGTCAAAAACACCCCAGAAAAGATCGGGACCACCCCAAAACCAGAAGAAAACCCTAAAAAACAGAAGAAATCCCCCAAAACCATAGATTCATCCCCCAAAAAACCTTAAACTCACCTGATGTTCTACAAAACCCACAATTTAATATTTTCCACCATGATGACCACGAAAAACCCAACAAAACCCAACGGAGACCCCAAAGCACGTCAAAAACACCCCAAAAAAGAACAGGATAACCCCTAAAAACGAAAGAAAACCCCAAAAGCCATAGATCCACACCAAAAGTCCCCCTAAACCTACCTGATGTTCTCCAAAAGCCACAATTTACGCTTTTTCACCATGATGACCAACATGAAACAAACGAAAACCCAAAGGAGACCCCAAAACACGTCAAAAACAACCCAGAAAAAACAAAGGGATCACCCCCAAAATTGGAAGAAAATCCCTCAAAATCATAGATCCACCCCAAAACAACCCTAAACCTACCTGATATTCTCCAAATCCCAAAGTCCACTCCCAACCACCTTAAAACCCATTAGGAACTCAACAAAACGCAACGGAAACACCAAAACATGTCAAGAACACCCCAAAGCGAACCGGATCACAAGAAAAAACGTGATTTAACCCCCCAAAAAACCTTAAACCTACCTGATGTTCTCCTAAATGTACAATCCACTCCCAACCACCATAAAACCCATTAGGAACTCAACGAAATGCAACGGAAACCCCAAAACACCTCAAAAACACCCCAACAAAGAACTGGATCAAAAAAACAAAACCAAAAACAAAAACAAAAGCTATGAATTTCCCCCCAAAACCACCCTAAACCTACCTGATGTTCTCCAAAACCAACAATTTAAACTTTTCCACCATAATGACCACGGAAAACACAACGAAACCCAACGCAGACCCCAAAACACGTCAAAAACACCCCAAACAAGAACGGCATCACCCCCAAAATTGGAAGAAAATTCACCAAAACCATAGATCCACCCCAAAACCACCATAAACCTACCTGATATTCTCCAAATCCCAAAGTCCACTCCCAACCACCAGAAAACCCATTAGGAACTCAACGAAACGCAACGGAAACCCCAAAACACCTCAAAAACACCCCAAAAGCAAACCGGAGCAGAAGAAAATAAGTCATTTAACCCCCCAAAAATCTTAAACCTACCTGATATTCTCCTAAATGTACAATCCACTCCCAACCACCAGAATACCCAATGGAAACCAAACAAAATCCAATGGAGACCACAAAACACGTCAAAAACACCCCAAAAAATAACTAGACTTGAAGAAAAAAATAAAACAAAAACCATGAATTTCCCCCCTAAACCACCCTCAACTCACCTGATCTTCTCCAAATCCCACATTTCACTCCCATTCAACATCATGACCAAGAACCCAACGAAACCCAACGAAGACCCCAAAACACCTCAAAACAACCCCAAAATCAACCCAGATCCTAAAAAAAAAATAACAGACTGCCATGATCTCACCACAAAAAAACCATAAACCTACCTGATCTTCTCCAAAACCCACAATCCACTCCTATTTAACATAATGACCAACAAGAACAAAACAAAACGCAACGGAGAACCCAAAACACGTCAAAAACACCCCAGAAAAGATCGGGACCACCCCAAAAACAGAAGAAAACCCTAAAAAACAGAAGAAATCCCCCAAAACCATAGATTCATCCCCCAAAAAACCTTAAACTCACCTGATGTTCTACAAAACCCACAATTTAATATTTTCCACCATGATGACCACGAAAAACCCAACAAAACCCAACGGAGACCCCAAAGCACGTCAAAAACACCCCAAAAAAGAACAGGATAACCCCTAAAAACGAAAGAAAACCCCAAAAGCCATAGATCCACACCAAAAGTCCCCCTAAACCTACCTGATGTTCTCCAAAAGCCACAATTTACGCTTTTTCACCATGATGACCAACATGAAACAAACGAAAACCCAAAGGAGACCCCAAAACACGTCAAAAACAACCCAAAAAACAAAGGGATCACCCCCAAAATTGGAAGAAAATCCCTCAAAATCATAGATGCACCCCAAAACAACCCTAAACCTACCTGATATTCTCCAGATCCCAAAGTCCACTCCCAACCACCTTAAAACCCATTAGGAACTCAACAAAACGCAACGGAAACACCAAAACATGTCAAGAAGACCCCAAAGCGAACCGGATCACAAGAAAAAACGTGATTTAACCCCCCAAAAAACCTTAAACCTACCTGATGTTCTCCTAAATGTACAATCCACTCCCAACCACCATAAAACCCATTAGGAACTCAACGAAATGCAACGGAAACCCCAAAACACGTCAAAAACACCCCAACAAAGAACTGGATCAAAAAAACAAAACCAAAAACAAAAACAAAAGCTATGAATTTCCCCCCAAAACCACCCTAAACCTACCTGATGTTCTCCAAAACCAACAATTTAAACTTTTCCACCATAATGACCACGGAAAACACAACGAAACCCAACGCAGACCCCAAAACACGTCAAAAACACCCCAAACAAGAACGGCATCACCCCCAAAATTGGAAGAAAATTCACCAAAACCATAGATCCACCCCAAAACCACCATAAACCTACCTGATATTCTCCAAATCCCAAAGTCCACTCCCAACCACCAGAAAACCCATTAGGAACTCAACGAAACGCAACGGAAACCCCAAAACACCTCAAAAACACCCCAAAAGCAAACCGGAGCAGAAGAAAATAAGTCATTTAACCCCCCAAAAATCTTAAACCTACCTGATATTCTCCTAAATGTACAATCCACTCCCAACCACCAGAATACCCAATGGAAACCAAACAAAATCCAATGGAGACCACAAAACACGTCAAAAACACCCCAAAAAATAACTAGACTTGAAGAAAAAAATAAAACAAAAACCATGAATTTCCCCCCTAAACCACCCTCAACTCACCTGATCTTCCCCAAATCCCACATTTCACTCCCATTCAACATCATGACCAACAAGAACCCAACGAAACCCAACGAAGACCCCAAAACACCTCAAAACAACCCCAAAATCAACCCAGATCCTAAAAAAAAAATAACAGACTGCCATGATCTCACCACAAAAAAACCATAAACCTACCTGATCTTCTCCAAAACCCACAATCCACTCCTATTTAACATAATGACCAACAAGAACAAAACAAAACGCAACGGAGAACCCAAAACACGTCAAAAACACCCCAGAAAAGATCGGGACCACCCCAAAACCAGAAGAAAACCCTAAAAAACAGAAGAAATCCCCCAAAACCATAGATTCATCCCCCAAAAAACCTTAAACTCACCTGATGTTCTACAAAACCCACAATTTAATATTTTCCACCATGATGACCACGAAAAACCCAACAAAACCCAACGGAGACCCCAAAGCACGTCAAAAACACCCCAAAAAAGAACAGGATAACCCCTAAAAACGAAAGAAAACCCCAAAAGCCATAGATCCACACCAAAAGTCCCCCTAAACCTACCTGATGTTCTCCAAAAGCCACAATTTACGCTTTTTCACCATGATGACCAACATGAAACAAACGAAAACCCAAAGGAGACCCCAAAACACGTCAAAAACAACCCAGAAAAAACAAAGGGATCACCCCCAAAATTGGAAGAAAATCCCTCAAAATCATAGATCCACCCCAAAACAACCCTAAACCTACCTGATATTCTCCAAATCCCAAAGTCCACTCCCAACCACCTTAAAACCCATTAGGAACTCAACAAAACGCAACGGAAACACCAAAACATGTCAAGAACACCCCAAAGCGAACCGGATCACAAGAAAAAACGTGATTTAACCCCCCAAAAAACCTTAAACCTACCTGATGTTCTCCTAAATGTACAATCCACTCCCAACCACCATAAAACCCATTAGGAACTCAACGAAATGCAACGGAAACCCCAAAACACCTCAAAAACACCCCAACAAAGAACTGGATCAAAAAAACAAAACCAAAAACAAAAACAAAAGCTATGAATTTCCCCCCAAAACCACCCTAAACCTACCTGATGTTCTCCAAAACCAACAATTTAAACTTTTCCACCATAATGACCACGGAAAACACAACGAAACCCAACGCAGACCCCAAAACACGTCAAAAACACCCCAAACAAGAACGGCATCACCCCCAAAATTGGAAGAAAATTCACCAAAACCATAGATCCACCCCAAAACCACCATAAACCTACCTGATATTCTCCAAATCCCAAAGTCCACTCCCAACCACCAGAAAACCCATTAGGAACTCAACAAAACGCAACGGAAACCCCAAAACACCTCAAAAACACCCCAAAAGCAAACCGGAGCAGAAGAAAATAAGTCATTTAACCCCCCAAAAATCTTAAACCTACCTGATATTCTCCTAAATGTACAATCCACTCCCAACCACCAGAATACCCAATGGAAACCAAACAAAATCCAATGGAGACCACAAAACACGTCAAAAACACCCCAAAAAATAACTAGACTTGAAGAAAAAAATAAAACAAAAACCATGAATTTCCCCCCTAAACCACCCTCAACTCACCTGATCTTCTCCAAATCCCACATTTCACTCCCATTCAACATCATGACCAAGAACCCAACGAAACCCAACGAAGACCCCAAAACACCTCAAAACAACCCCAAAATCAACCCAGATCCTAAAAAAAAAATAACAGACTGCCATGATCTCACCACAAAAAAACCATAAACCTACCTGATCTTCTCCAAAACCCACAATCCACTCCTATTTAACATAATGACCAACAAGAACAAAACAAAACGCAACGGAGAACCCAAAACACGTCAAAAACACCCCAGAAAAGATCGGGACCACCCCAAAACCAGAAGAAAACCCTAAAAAACAGAAGAAATCCCCCAAAACCATAGATTCATCCCCCAAAAAACCTTAAACTCACCTGATGTTCTACAAAACCCACAATTTAATATTTTCCACCATGATGACCACGAAAAACCCAACAAAACCCAACGGAGACCCCAAAGCACGTCAAAAACACCCCAAAAAAGAACAGGATAACCCCTAAAAACGAAAGAAAACCCCAAAAGCCATAGATCCACACCAAAAGTCCCCCTAAACCTACCTGATGTTCTCCAAAAGCCACAATTTACGCTTTTTCACCATGATGACCAACATGAAACAAACGAAAACCCAAAGGAGACCCCAAAACACGTCAAAAACAACCCAAAAAACAAAGGGATCACCCCCAAAATTGGAAGAAAATCCCTCAAAATCATAGATGCACCCCAAAACAACCCTAAACCTACCTGATATTCTCCAGATCCCAAAGTCCACTCCCAACCACCTTAAAACCCATTAGGAACTCAACAAAACGCAACGGAAACACCAAAACATGTCAAGAACACCCCAAAGCGAACCGGATCATAAGAAAAAACGTGATTTAAACCCCCAAAAAAACTTAAACCTACCTGATGTTCTCCTAAATGTACAATCCACTCCCAACCACCATAAAACCCATTAGGAACTCAACGAAATGCAACGGAAACCCCAAAACACCTCAAAAACACCCCAAAAAAGAACTGGATCAAAAAAACAAAACCAAAAACAAAAACAAAAGCTATGAATTTCCCCCCAAAACCACCCTAAACCTACCTGATGTTCTCCAAAACCAACAATTTAAACTTTTCCACCATAATGACCACGGAAAACACAACGAAACCCAACGCAGACCCCAAAACACGTCAAAAACACCCCAAACAAGAACGGCATCACCCCCAAAATTGGAAGAAAATTCACCAAAACCATAGATCCACCCCAAAACCACCATAAACCTACCTGATATTCTCCAAATCCCAAAGTCCACTCCCAACCACCAGAAAACCCATTAGGAACTCAACGAAACGCAACGGAAACCCCAAAACACCTCAAAAACACCCCAAAAGCAAACCGGAGCAGAAGAAAATAAGTCATTTAACCCCCAAAAAATCTTAAACCTACCTGATATTCTCCTAAATGTACAATCCACTCCCAACCACCAGAATACCCAATGGAAACCAAACAAAATCCAATGGAGACCACAAAACACGTCAAAAACACCCCAAAAAATAACTAGACTTGAAGAAAAAAATAAAACAAAAACCATGAATTTCCCCCCTAAACCACCCTAAACTCACCTGATCTTCCCCAAATCCCACATTTCACTCCCATTCACCATCATGACCAACCAGAACCCAACAAAACCCAATGAAGACCCCAAAACACCAAAATAACCCCCAAAATCAACACAGATCCTAAAAACAAAACAAAACAAAACAAAATGCCATGATTTCACCACAAAAAAAAATAAAATAAACCTACTTGATGTTCTCCAAAACCCACAATTTAACCTTTTCCACCACGATGACCATGGAAAACCCAACGAAACCCAACGCAGACCGCAAAACACGCCAAAAACACGCCAAAAAAGAACTGGATAAGAAGAAAAAACCCCAAAACTATGAATTTTCCCCCCAAACCACCCTAAACTCACCTGATCTTCTCCAAAACCAAAAATGCACTTCCATTTACCTTAACGACAGACGAGAACCCAACGAAACCCAAGGGAGACCCAAAAACACGTCAAAAACACCCCAAACAAGAACAGGATCACCCCCAAAAACGAAAGAAAACCCCAAAAAGCACGGATCCAATCCCAAAAACACCCTAAACCTACCTGATGTTCTCCAAATCCCAAAGTCCACTCCCAACCACCAGAAAACCCATTAGGAACTCAACGAAACGCAACGGAAACCCCAAAACACCTCAAAAACACCCCAAAGCACACCTAATCAGAAGAAAAAACGTCATTTAACCAAAAAAAACCCTTAAACCTACCTGATGTTCTCCTAAATGTACAATCCACTCCCAACCACCAGAAAACCCAATGGAAACCCAACAAAACCCAACGGAGACCCCAAAACACATCAAAAACACCCCAAAAAACAACTGGATCAGAAGAAAAAAATAAAACAAAAACCATGAATTTCCCCCCTAAACCACCCTCAACTCACCTGATCTTCTCCAAATCCCACATTTCACTCCCATTCAACATCATGACCAACAAGAACCCAACGAAACCCAACGAAGACCCCAAAACACCTCAAAACAACCCCAAAATCAACCCAGATCCTAAAAAAAAAATAACAGACTGCCATGATCTCACCACAAAAAAACCATAAACCTACCTGATCTTCTCCAAAACCCACAATCCACTCCTATTTAACATAATGACCAACAAGAACAAAACAAAACGCAACGGAGAACCCAAAACACGTCAAAAACACCCCAGAAAAGATCGGGACCACCCCAAAACCAGAAGAAAACCCTAAAAAACAGAAGAAATCCCCCAAAACCATAGATTCATCCCCCAAAAAACCTTAAACTCACCTGATGTTCTACAAAACCCACAATTTAATATTTTCCACCGTGATGACCACGAAAAACCCAACAAAACCCAACGGAGACCCCAAAGCACGTCAAAAACACCCCAAAAAAGAACAGGATAACCCCTAAAAACGAAAGAAAACCCCAAAAGCCATAGATCCACACCAAAAGTCCCCCTAAACCTACCTGATGTTCTCCAAAAGCCACAATTTACGCTTTTTCACCATGATGACCAACATGAAACAAACGAAAACCCAAAGGAGACCCCAAAACACGTCAAAAACAACCCAAAAAACAAAGGGATCACCCCCAAAATTGGAAGAAAATCCCTCAAAATCATAGATGCACCCCAAAACAACCCTAAACCTACCTGATATTCTCCAAATCCCAAAGTCCACTCCCAACCAACTTAAAACCCATTAGGAACTCAACGAAACGCAACGGAAACACCAAAACATGTCAAGAACACCCCAAAGCGAACCGGATCACAAGAAAAAACGTGATTTAACCCCCCAAAAAAACTTAAACCTACCTGATGTTCTCCTAAATGTACAATCCACTCCCAACCACCATAAAACCCATTAGGAACTCAACGAAATGCAACGGAAACCCCAAAACACCTCAAAAACACCCCAACAAAGAACTGGATCAAAAAAACAAAACCAAAAACAAAAACAAAAGCTATGAATTTCCCCCCAAAACCACCCTAAACCTACCTGATGTTCTCCAAAACCAACAATTTAAACTTTTCCACCATAATGACCACGGAAAACACAACGAAACCCAACGCAGACCCCAAAACACGTCAAAAACACCCCAAACAAGAACGGCATCACCCCCAAAATTGGAAGAAAATTCACCAAAACCAGAGATCCACCCCAAAACCACCATAAACCTACCTGATATACTCCAAATCCCAAAGTCCACTCCCAACCACCTTAAAACCCATTAGGAACTCAACGAAACGCAACGGAAACCCCAAAACACCTCAAAAACACCCCAAAAGCAAACCGGAGCAGAAGAAAATAAGTCATTTAACCCCCCAAAAATCTTAAACCTACCTGATGTTCTCCTAAATGTACAATCCACTCCCAACCACCAGAAAACCCATTAGGAACTCAACGAAACGCAACGGAAACCCCAAAACACCTCAAAAACACCCCAAAGCCAACCGAATCAGAAGAAAAAACGTCATTTAACCAAAAAAAACCCCTTAAACCTACCTGATGTTCTCCTAAATGTACAATCCACTCCCAACCACCAGAAAACCCAATGGAAACCCAACAAAACCCAAAGGAGACCACAAAACACGTCAAAAACACCCCAAAAAACAACTGGATCAGAAGAAAAAAATAAAACAAAAACCATGAATTTCCCCCCTAAACCACCCTCAACTCACCTGATCTTCTCCAAATCCCACATTTCACTCCCATTCAACATCATGACCAACAAGAACCCAACGAAACCCAACGAAGACCCCAAAACACCTCAAAACAACCCCAAAATCAACCCAGATCCTAAAAAAAAAAAAAAAAAAACAAAATGCCATGATTTCACCCCCAAAAACCCATAAACCTACCTGATCTTCTCCAAAACCCACAATCCACTCCTATTTAACATAATGACCAACAAGAACAAAACAAAACGCAACGGAGAACCCAAAACACGTCAAAAACACCCCAGAAAAGATCGGGACCACCCCAAAACCAGAAGAAAACCCTAAAAAACAGAAGAAATCCCCCAAAACCATAGATTCATCCCCCAAAAAACCTTAAACTCACCTGATGTTCTACAAAACACACAATTTAATATTTTCCACCGTGATGACCACGAAAAACCCAACAAAACCCAACGGAGACCCCAAAGCACGTCAAAAACACCCCAAAAAAGAACAGGATAACCCCTAAAAACGAAAGAAAACCCCAAAAGCCATAGATCCACACCAAAAGTCCCCCTAAACCTACCTGATGTTCTCCAAAAGCCACAATTTACGCTTTTTCACCATGATGACCAACATGAAACAAACGAAAACCCAAAGGAGACCCCAAAACACGTCAAAACCAACCCAAAAAACAAAGGGATCACCCCCAAAATTGGAAGAAAATCCCTCAAAATCATAGATCCACCCCAAAACAACCCTAAACCAACCTGATATTCTCCAAATCCCAAAGTCCACTCCCAACCACCATAAAACCCATTAGGAACTCAACAAAACGCAACGGAAACACCAAAACATGTCAAGAACACCCCAAAGCGAACCGGATCATAAGAAAAAACGTGATTTAACCCCCCAAAAAAACTTAAACCTACCTGATGTTCTCCTAAATGTACAATCCACTCCCAACCACCATAAAACCCATTAGGAACTCAACGAAATGCAACGGAAACCCCAAAACACGTCAAAAACACCCCAAAAAAGAACTGGATCAAAAAAACAAAAACAAAAACAAAAACAAAAACAAAAGCTATGAATTTCCCCCCAAAACCACCCTAAACCTACCTGATGTTCTCCAAAACCAACAATTTAAACTTTTCCACCATAATGACCACGGAAAACACAACGAAACCCAACGCAGACCCCAAAACACGTCAAAAACACCCCAAACAAGAACGGCATCACCCCCAAAATTGGAAGAAAATTCACCAAAACCAGAGATCCACCCCAAAACCACCATAAACCTACCTGATATTCTCCAAATCCCAAAGTCCACTCCCAACCACCAGAAAACCCATTAGGAACTCAACGAAACGCAACGGAAACCCCAAAACACCTCAAAAACACCCCAAAAGCAAACCGGAGCAGAAGAAAATAAGTCATTTAACCCCCAAAAAATCTTAAACCTACCTGATATTCTCCTAAATGTACAATCCACTCCCAACCACCAGAATACCCAATGGAAACCAAACAAAATCCAATGGAGACCACAAAACACGTCAAAAACACCCCAAAAAATAACTAGACTTGAAGAAAAAAATAAAACAAAAACCATGAATTTCCCCCCTAAACCACCCTAAACTCACCTGATCTTCTCCAAATCCCACATTTCACTCCCATTCAACATCATGACCAACCAGAACCCAACAAAACCCAATGAAGACCCCAAAACACCAAAATAACCTCCAAAATCAACACAGATCCTAAAAACAAAACAAAACAAAACAAAATGCCATGATTTCACCACAAAAAAAAATAAAATAAACCTACTTGATGTTCTCCAAAACCCACAATTTAACCTTTTCCACCACGATGACCATGGAAAACCCAACGAAACCCAACGCAGACCGCAAAACACGCCAAAAACACGCCAAAAAAGAACTGGATAAGAAGAAAAAACCCCAAAACTATGAATTTTCCCCCCAAACCACCCTAAACTCACCTGATCTTCTCCAAAACCAAAAATGCACTTCCATTTACCTTAACGACAGACGAGAACCCAACGAAACCCAAGGGAGACCCAAAAACACGTCAAAAACACCCCAAACAAGAACAGGATCACCCCCAAAAACGAAAGAAAACCCCAAAAAGCACGGATCCAATCCCAAAACCACCCTAAACCTACCTGATGTTCTCCAAATCCCAAAGTCCACTCCCAACCACCAGAAAACCCATTAGGAACTCAACGAAACGCAACGGAAACCCCAAAACACCTCAAAAACACCCCAAAGCCAACCGAATCAGAAGAAAAAACGTCATTTAACCAAAAAAAACCCCTTAAACCTACCTGATGTTCTCCTAAATGTACAATCCACTCCCAACCACCAGAAAACCCAATGGAAACCCAACAAAACCCAACGGAGACCCCAAAACACATCAAAAACACCCCAAAAAACAACTGGATCAGAAGAAAAAAATAAAACAAAAACCATGAATTTCCCCCCTAAACCACCCTCAACTCACCTGATCTTCTCCAAATCCCACATTTCACTCCCATTCAACATCATGACCAACAAGAACCCAACGAAACCCAACGAAGACCCCAAAACACCTCAAAACAACCCCAAAATCAACCCAGATCCTAAAAAAAAAATAACAGACTGCCATGATCTCACCACAAAAAAAACATAAACCTACCTGATCTTCTCCAAAACCCACAATCCACTCCTATTTAACATAATGACCAACAAGAACAAAACAAAACGCAACGGAGAACCCAAAACACGTCAAAAACACCCCAGAAAAGATCGGGACCACCCCAAAACCAGAAGAAAACCCTAAAAAACAGAAGAAATCCCCCAAAACCATAGATTCATCCCCCAAAAAACCTTAAACTCACCTGATGTTCTACAAAACCCACAATTTAATATTTTCCACCGTGATGACCACGAAAAACCCAACAAAACCCAACGGAGACCCCAAAGCACGTCAAAAACACCCCAAAAAAGAACAGGATAACCCCTAAAAACGAAAGAAAACCCCAAAAGCCATAGATCCACACCAAAAGTCCCCCTAAACCTACCTGATGTTCTCCAAAAGCCACAATTTACGCTTTTTCACCATGATGACCAACATGAAACAAACGAAAACCCAAAGGAGACCCCAAAACACGTCAAAACCAACCCAAAAAACAAAGGGATCACCCCCAAAATTGGAAGAAAATCCCTCAAAATCATAGATGCACCCCAAAACAACCCTAAACCTACCTGATATTCTCCAAATCCCAAAGTCCACTCCCAACCACCTTAAAACCCATTAGGAACTCAACGAAACGCAACGGAAACACCAAAACATGTCAAGAACACCCCAAAGCGAACCGGATCATAAGAAAAAACGTGATTTAACCCCCCAAAAAACCTTAAACCTACCTGATGTTCTCCTAAATGTACAATCCACTCCCAACCACCATAAAACCCATTAGGAACTCAACGAAATGCAACGGAAACCCCAAAACACCTCAAAAACACCCCAACAAAGAACTGGATCAAAAAAACAAAACCAAAACCAAAAACAAAAGCTATGAATTTCCCCCCAAAACCACCCTAAACCTACCTGATGTTCTCCAAAACCAACAATTTAAACTTTTCCACCATAATGACCACGGAAAACACAACGAAACCCAACGCAGACCCCAAAACACGTCAAAAACACCCCAAACAAGAACGGCATCACCCCCAAAATTGGAAGAAAATTCACCAAAACCATAGATCCACCCC
Source organism: Aythya ferina (assembly GCF_964211825.1). NCBI lineage: Eukaryota > Metazoa > Chordata > Aves > Anseriformes > Anatidae > Aythya > Aythya ferina. The sequence goes on along the minus strand of NW_028181215.1, from coordinate 63,581 downwards.
AAAACCACCATAAACCTACCTGATATTCTCCAAATCCCAAAGTCCACTCCCAACCACCTTAAAACCCATTAGGAACTGAACGAAACGCAACGGAAACCCCAAAACACCTCAAAAACACCCCAAAAGCAAACCGGAGCAGAAGAAAATAAGTCATTTAACCCCCCAAAAATCTTAAACCTACCTGATGTTCTCCTAAATGTACAATCCACTCCCAACCACCAGAAAACCCATTAGGAACTCAACGAAACGCAACGGAAACCCCAAAACACCTCAAAAACACCCCAAAGCCAACCGAATCAGAAGAAAAAACGTCATTTAACCAAAAAAAAACCCTTAAACCTACCTGATGTTCTCCTAAATGTACAATCCACTCCCAACCACCAGAAAACCCAATGGAAACCCAACAAAACCCAAAGGAGACCACAAAACACGTCAAAAACACCCCAAAAAACAACTGGATCAGAAGAAAAAAATAAAACAAAAACCATGAATTTCCCCCCTAAACCACCCTCAACTCACCTGATCTTCTCCAAATCCCACATTTCACTCCCATTCAACATCATGACCAACAAGAACCCAACGAAACCCAACGAAGACCCCAAAACACCTCAAAACAACCCCAAAATCAACCCAGATCCTAAAAAAAAAATAACAGACTGCCATGATCTCACCACAAAAAAAACATAAACCTACCTGATCTTCTCCAAAACCCACAATCCACTCCTATTTAACATAATGACCAACAAGAACAAAACAAAACGCAACGGAGAACCCAAAACACGTCAAAAACACCCCAGAAAAGATCGGGACCACCCCAAAACCAGAAGAAAACCCTAAAAAACAGAAGAAATCCCCCAAAACCATAGATTCATCCCCCAAAAAACCTTAAACTCACCTGATGTTCTACAAAACCCACAATTTAATATTTTCCACCATGATGACCACGAAAAACCCAACAAAACCCAACGGAGACCCCAAAGCACGTCAAAAACACCCCAAAAAAGAACAGGATAACCCCTAAAAACGAAAGAAAACCCCAAAAGCCATAGATCCACACCAAAAGTCCCCCTAAACCTACCTGATGTTCTCCAAAAGCCACAATTTACGCTTTTTCACCATGATGACCAACATGAAACAAACGAAAACCCAAAGGAGACCCCAAAACACGTCAAAAACAACCCAAAAAACAAAGGGATCACCCCCAAAATTGGAAGAAAATCCCTCAAAATCATAGATGCACCCCAAAACAACCCTAAACCTACCTGATATTCTCCAAATCCCAAAGTCCACTCCCAACCACCTTAAAACCCATTAGGAACTCAACGAAACGCAACGGAAACACCAAAACATGTCAAGAACACCCCAAAGCGAACCGGATCACAAGAAAAAACGTGATTTAACCCCCCAAAAAAACTTAAACCTACCTGATGTTCTCCTAAATGTACAATCCACTCCCAACCACCATAAAACCCATTAGGAACTCAACGAAATGCAACGGAAACCCCAAAACACCTCAAAAACACCCCAACAAAGAACTGGATCAAAAAAACAAAACCAAAAACAAAAACAAAAGCTATGAATTTCCCCCCAAAACCACCCTAAACCTACCTGATGTTCTCCAAAACCAACAATTTAAACTTTTCCACCATAATGACCACGGAAAACACAACGAAACCCAACGCAGACCCCAAAACACGTCAAAAACACCCCAAACAAGAACGGCATCACCCCCAAAATTGGAAGAAAATTCACCAAAACCAGAGATCCACCCCAAAACCACCATAAACCTACCTGATATTCTCCAAATCCCAAAGTCCACTCCCAACCACCTTAAAACCCATTAGGAACTCAACGAAACGCAACGGAAACCCCAAAACACCTCAAAAACACCCCAAAAGCAAACCGGAGCAGAAGAAAATAAGTCATTTAACCCCCCAAAAATCTTAAACCTACCTGATGTTCTCCTAAATGTACAATCCACTCCCAACCACCAGAAAACCCAATGGAAACCCAACAAAATCCAATGGAGACCACAAAACACGTCAAAAACACCCCAAAAAATAACTAGACTTGAAGAAAAAAATAAAACAAAAACCATGAATTTCCCCCCTAAACCACCCTAAACTCACCTGATCTTCTCCAAATCCCACATTTCACTCCCATTCACCATCATGACCAACCAGAACCCAACAAAACCCAATGAAGACCCCAAAACACCAAAATAACCCCCAAAATCAACACAGATCCTAAAAACAAAACAAAACAAAACAAAATGCCATGATTTCACCACAAAAAAAAATAAAATAAACCTACTTGATGTTCTCCAAAACCCACAATTTAACCTTTTCCACCACGATGACCATGGAAAACCCAACGAAACCCAACGCAGACCGCAAAACACGCCAAAAACACGCCAAAAAAGAACTGGATAAGAAGAAAAAACCCCAAAACTATGAATTTTCCCCCCAAACCACCCTAAACTCACCTGATCTTCTCCAAAACCAAAAATGCACTTCCATTTACCTTAACGACAGACGAGAACCCAACGAAACCCAAGGGAGACCCAAAAACACGTCAAAAACACCCCAAACAAGAACAGGATCACCCCCAAAAACGAAAGAAAACCCCAAAAAGCACGGATCCAATCCCAAAACCACCCTAAACCTACCTGATGTTCTCCAAATCCCAAAGTCCACTCCCAACCACCAGAAAACCCATTAGGAACTCAACGAAACGCAACGGAAACCCCAAAACACCTCAAAAACACCCCAAAGCCAACCGAATCAGAAGAAAAAACGTCATTTAACCAAAAAAAACCCCTTAAACCTACCTGATGTTCTCCTAAATGTACAATCCACTCCCAACCACCAGAAAACCCAATGGAAACCCAACAAAACCCAACGGAGACCCCAAAACACATCAAAAACACCCCAAAAAACAACTGGATCAGAAGAAAAAAATAAAACAAAAACCATGAATTTCCCCCCTAAACCACCCTCAACTCACCTGATCTTCTCCAAATCCCACATTTCACTCCCATTCAACATCATGACCAACAAGAACCCAACGAAACCCAACGAAGACCCCAAAACACCTCAAAACAACCCCAAAATCAACCCAGATCCTAAAAAAAAAATAACAGACTGCCATGATCTCACCACAAAAAAAACATAAACCTACCTGATCTTCTCCAAAACCCACAATCCACTCCTATTTAACATAATGACCAACAAGAACAAAACAAAACGCAACGGAGAACCCAAAACACGTCAAAAACACCCCAGAAAAGATCGGGACCACCCCAAAACCAGAAGAAAACCCTAAAAAACAGAAGAAATCCCCCAAAACCATAGATTCATCCCCCAAAAAACCTTAAACTCACCTGATGTTCTACAAAACCCACAATTTAATATTTTCCACCGTGATGACCACGAAAAACCCAACAAAACCCAACGGAGACCCCAAAGCACGTCAAAAACACCCCAAAAAAGAACAGGATAACCCCTAAAAACGAAAGAAAACCCCAAAAGCCATAGATCCACACCAAAAGTCCCCCTAAACCTACCTGATGTTCTCCAAAAGCCACAATTTACGCTTTTTCACCATGATGACCAACATGAAACAAACGAAAACCCAAAGGAGACCCCAAAACACGTCAAAAACAACCCAAAAAACAAAGGGATCACCCCCAAAATTGGAAGAAAATCCCTCAAAATCATAGATGCACCCCAAAACAACCCTAAACCTACCTGATATTCTCCAAATCCCAAAGTCCACTCCCAACCACCTTAAAACCCATTAGGAACTCAACAAAACGCAACGGAAACACCAAAACATGTCAAGAACACCCCAAAGCGAACCGGATCACAAGAAAAAACGTGATTTAACCCCCCAAAAAAACTTAAACCTACCTGATGTTCTCCTAAATGTACAATCCACTCCCAACCACCATAAAACCCATTAGGAACTCAACGAAATGCAACGGAAACCCCAAAACACCTCAAAAACACCCCAACAAAGAACTGGATCAAAAAAACAAAACCAAAAACAAAAACAAAAGCTATGAATTTCCCCCCAAAACCACCCTAAACCTACCTGATGTTCTCCAAAACCAACAATTTAAACTTTTCCACCATAATGACCACGGAAAACACAACGAAACCCAACGCAGACCCCAAAACACGTCAAAAACACCCCAAACAAGAACGGCATCACCCCCAAAATTGGAAGAAAATTCACCAAAACCAGAGATCCACCCCAAAACCACCATAAACCTACCTGATATTCTCCAAATCCCAAAGTCCACTCCCAACCACCTTAAAACCCATTAGGAACTCAACGAAACGCAACGGAAACCCCAAAACACCTCAAAAACACCCCAAAAGCAAACCGGAGCAGAAGAAAATAAGTCATTTAACCCCCCAAAAATCTTAAACCTACCTGATGTTCTCCTAAATGTACAATCCACTCCCAACCACCAGAAAACCCATTAGGAACTCAACGAAACGCAACGGAAACCCCAAAACACCTCAAAAACACCCCAAAGCCAACCGAATCAGAAGAAAAAACGTCATTTAACCAAAAAAAAACCCTTAAACCTACCTGATGTTCTCCTAAATGTACAATCCACTCCCAACCACCAGAAAACCCAATGGAAACCCAACAAAACCCAAAGGAGACCACAAAACACGTCAAAAACACCCCAAAAAACAACTGGATCAGAAGAAAAAAATAAAACAAAAACCATGAATTTCCCCCCTAAACCACCCTCAACTCACCTGATCTTCTCCAAATCCCACATTTCACTCCCATTCAACATCATGACCAACAAGAACCCAACGAAACCCAACGAAGACCCCAAAACACCTCAAAACAACCCCAAAATCAACCCAGATCCTAAAAAAAAAATAACAAAATGCCATGATTTCACCCCCAAAAACCCATAAACCTACCTGATCTTCTCCAAAACCCACAATCCACTCCTATTTAACATAATGACCAACAAGAACAAAACAAAACGCAACGGAGAACCCAAAACACGTCAAAAACACCCCAGAAAAGATCGGGACCACCCCAAAACCAGAAGAAAACCCTAAAAAACAGAAGAAATCCCCCAAAACCATAGATTCATCCCCCAAAAAACCTTAAACTCACCTGATGTTCTACAAAACCCACAATTTAATATTTTCCACCATGATGACCACGAAAAACCCAACAAAACCCAACGGAGACCCCAAAGCACGTCAAAAACACCCCAAAAAAGAACAGGATAACCCCTAAAAACGAAAGAAAACCCCAAAAGCCATAGATCCACACCAAAAGTCCCCCTAAACCTACCTGATGTTCTCCAAAAGCCACAATTTACGCTTTTTCACCATGATGACCAACATGAAACAAACGAAAACCCAAAGGAGACCCCAAAACACGTCAAAAACAACCCAAAAAACAAAGGGATCACCCCCAAAATTGGAAGAAAATCCCTCAAAATCATAGATGCACCCCAAAACAACCCTAAACCTACCTGATATTCTCCAAATCCCAAAGTCCACTCCCAACCACCTTAAAACCCATTAGGAACTCAACAAAACGCAACGGAAACACCAAAACATGTCAAGAACACCCCAAAGCGAACCGGATCACAAGAAAAAACGTGATTTAACCCCCCAAAAAAACTTAAACCTACCTGATGTTCTCCTAAATGTACAATCCACTCCCAACCACCAGAAAACCCATTAGGAACTCAACGAAATGCAACGGAAACCCCAAAACACCTCAAAAACACCCCAACAAAGAACTGGATCAAAAAAACAAAAACAAAAACAAAAACAAAAGCTATGAATTTCCCCCCAAAACCACCCTAAACCTACCTGATGTTCTCCAAAACCAACAATTTAAACTTTTCCACCATAATGACCACGGAAAACACAACGAAACCCAACGCAGACCCCAAAACACGTCAAAAACACCCCAAACAAGAACGGCATCACCCCCAAAATTGGAAGAAAATTCACCAAAACCAGAGATCCACCCCAAAACCACCATAAACCTACCTGATATTCTCCAAATCCCAAAGTCCACTCCCAACCACCTTAAAACCCATTAGGAACTCAACGAAACGCAACGGAAACCCCAAAACATGTCAAAAACACCCCAAAAGCAAACCGGAGCAGAAGAAAATAAGTCATTTAACCCCCCAAAACCCTTAAACCTACCTGATGTTCTCCTAAATGTACAATCCACTCCCAACCACCAGAAAACCCAATGGAAACCCAACAAAACCCAAAGGAGACCACAAAACACGTCAAAAACACCCCAAAAAACAACTGGATCAGAAGAAAAAAATAAAACAAAAACCATGAATTTCCCCCCTAAACCACCCTCAACTCACCTGATCTTCTCCAAATCCCACATTTCACTCCCATTCAACATCATGACCAACAAGAACCCAACGAAACCCAACGAAGACCCCAAAACACCTCAAAACAACCCCAAAATCAACCCAGATCCTAAACAAAAAATAACAGACTGCCATGATCTCACCACAAAAAAAACATAAACCTACCTGATCTTCTCCAAAACCCACAATCCACTCCTATTTAACATAATGACCAACAAGAACAAAACAAAACGCAACGGAGAACCCAAAACACGTCAAAAACACCCCAGAAAAGATCGGGACCACCCCAAAACCAGAAGAAAACCCTAAAAAACAGAAGAAATCCCCCAAAACCATAGATTCATCCCCCAAAAAACCTTAAACTCACCTGATGTTCTACAAAACACACAATTTAATATTTTCCACCGTGATGACCACGAAAAACCCAACAAAACCCAACGGAGACCCCAAAGCACGTCAAAAACACCCCAAAAAAGAACAGGATAACCCCTAAAAACGAAAGAAAACCCCAAAAGCCATAGATCCACACCAAAAGTCCCCCTAAACCTACCTGATGTTCTCCAAAAGCCACAATTTACGCTTTTTCACCATGATGACCAACATGAAACAAACGAAAACCCAAAGGAGACCCCAAAACACGTCAAAAACAACCCAAAAAACAAAGGGATCACCCCCAAAATTGGAAGAAAATCCCTCAAAATCATAGATGCACCCCAAAACAACCCTAAACCTACCTGATATTCTCCAAATCCCAAAGTCCACTCCCAACCACCTTAAAACCCATTAGGAACTCAACGAAACGCAACGGAAACACCAAAACATGTCAAGAACACCCCAAAGCGAACCGGATCACAAGAAAAAACGTGATTTAACCCCCCAAAAAAACTTAAACCTACCTGATGTTCTCCTAAATGTACAATCCACTCCCAACCACCATAAAACCCATTAGGAACTCAACGAAATGCAACGGAAACCCCAAAACACCTCAAAAACACCCCAACAAAGAACTGGATCAAAAAAACAAAAACAAAAACAAAAACAAAAGCTATGAATTTCCCCCCAAAACCACCCTAAACCTACCTGATGTTCTCCAAAACCAACAATTTAAACTTTTCCACCATAATGACCACGGAAAACACAACGAAACCCAACGCAGACCCCAAAACACGTCAAAAACACCCCAAACAAGAACGGCATCACCCCCAAAATTGGAAGAAAATTCACCAAAACCAGAGATCCACCCCAAAACCACCATAAACCTACCTGATATTCTCCAAATCCCAAAGTCCACTCCCAACCACCTTAAAACCCATTAGGAACTCAACGAAACGCAACGGAAACCCCAAAACACCTCAAAAACACCCCAAAAGCAAACCGGAGCAGAAGAAAATAAGTCATTTAACCCCCCAAAAATCTTAAACCTACCTGATGTTCTCCTAAATGTACAATCCACTCCCAACCACCAGAAAACCCATTAGGAACTCAACGAAACGCAACGGAAACCCCAAAACACCTCAAAAACACCCCAAAGCCAACCGAATCAGAAGAAAAAACGTCATTTAACCAAAAAAAACCCCTTAAACCTACCTGATGTTCTCCTAAATGTACAATCCACTCCCAACCACCAGAATACCCAATGGAAACCCAACAAAACCCAAAGGAGACCACAAAACACGTCAAAAACACCCCAAAAAACAACTGGATCAGAAGAAAAAAATAAAACAAAAACCATGAATTTCCCCCCTAAACCACCCTCAACTCACCTGATCTTCTCCAAATCCCACATTTCACTCCCATTCAACATCATGACCAACAAGAACCCAACGAAACCCAACGAAGACCCCAAAACACCTCAAAACAACCCCAAAATCAACCCAGATCCTAAAAAAAAAATAACAGACTGCCATGATCTCACCACAAAAAAAACATAAACCTACCTGATCTTCTCCAAAACCCACAATCCACTCCTATTTAACATAATGACCAACAAGAACAAAACAAAACGCAACGGAGAACCCAAAACACGTCAAAAACACCCCAGAAAAGATCGGGACCACCCCAAAACCAGAAGAAAACCCTAAAAAACAGAAGAAATCCCCCAAAACCATAGATTCATCCCCCAAAAAACCTTAAACTCACCTGATGTTCTACAAAACACACAATTTAATATTTTCCACCATGATGACCACGAAAAACCCAACAAAACCCAACGGAGACCCCAAAGCACGTCAAAAACACCCCAAAAAAGAACAGGATAACCCCTAAAAACGAAAGAAAACCCCAAAAGCCATAGATCCACACCAAAAGTCCCCCTAAACCTACCTGATGTTCTCCAAAAGCCACAATTTACGCTTTTTCACCATGATGACCAACATGAAACAAACGAAAACCCAAAGGAGACCCCAAAACACGTCAAAAACAACCCAAAAAACAAAGGGATCACCCCCAAAATTGGAAGAAAATCCCTCAAAATCATAGATGCACCCCAAAACAACCCTAAACCTACCTGATATTCTCCAAATCCCAAAGTCCACTCCCAACCACCTTAAAACCCATTAGGAACTCAACGAAACGCAACGGAAACACCAAAACATGTCAAGAACACCCCAAAGCGAACCGGATCACAAGAAAAAACGTGATTTAACCCCCCAAAAAAACTTAAACCTACCTGATGTTCTCCTAAATGTACAATCCACTCCCAACCACCATAAAACCCATTAGGAACTCAACGAAATGCAACGGAAACCCCAAAACACCTCAAAAACACCCCAACAAAGAACTGGATCAAAAAAACAAAACCAAAAACAAAAACGAAAGCTATGAATTTCCCCCCAAAACCACCCTAAACCTACCTGATGTTCTCCAAAACCAACAATTTAAACTTTTCCACCATAATGACCACGGAAAACACAACGAAACCCAACGCAGACCCCAAAACACGTCAAAAACACCCCAAACAAGAACGGCATCACCCCCAAAATTGGAAGAAAATTCACCAAAACCAGAGATCCACCCCAAAACCACCATAAACCTACCTGATATTCTCCAAATCCCAAAGTCCACTCCCAACCACCTTAAAACCCATTAGGAACTCAACGAAACGCAACGGAAACACCAAAACATGTCAAGAACACCCCAAAGCGAACCGGATCACAAGAAAAAACGTGATTTAACCCCCCAAAAAAACTTAAACCTACCTGATGTTCTCCTAAATGTACAATCCACTCCCAACCACCATAAAACCCATTAGGAACTCAACGAAATGCAACGGAAACCCCAAAACACCTCAAAAACACCCCAACAAAGAACTGGATCAAAAAAACAAAAACAAAAACAAAAACAAAAGCTATGAATTTCCCCCCAAAACCACCCTAAACCTACCTGATGTTCTCCAAAACCAACAATTTAAACTTTTCCACCATAATGACCACGGAAAACACAACGAAACCCAACGCAGACCCCAAAACACGTCAAAAACACCCCAAACAAGAACGGCATCACCCCCAAAATTGGAAGAAAATTCACCAAAACCAGAGATCCACCCCAAAACCACCATAAACCTACCTGATATTCTCCAAATCCCAAAGTCCACTCCCAACCACCTTAAAACCCATTAGGAACTCAACGAAACGCAACGGAAACCCCAAAACACCTCAAAAACACCCCAAAAGCAAACCGGAGCAGAAGAAAATAAGTCATTTAACCCCCCAAAAATCTTAAACCTACCTGATGTTCTCCTAAATGTACAATCCACTCCCAACCACCAGAAAACCCATTAGGAACTCAACGAAACGCAACGGAAACCCCAAAACACCTCAAAAACACCCCAAAGCCAACCGAATCAGAAGAAAAAACGTCATTTAACCAAAAAAAACCCCTTAAACCTACCTGATGTTCTCCTAAATGTACAATCCACTCCCAACCACCAGAATACCCAATGGAAACCCAACAAAACCCAAAGGAGACCACAAAACACGTCAAAAACACCCCAAAAAACAACTGGATCAGAAGAAAAAAATAAAACAAAAACCATGAATTTCCCCCCTAAACCACCCTCAACTCACCTGATCTTCTCCAAATCCCACATTTCACTCCCATTCAACATCATGACCAACAAGAACCCAACGAAACCCAACGAAGACCCCAAAACACCTCAAAACAACCCCAAAATCAACCCAGATCCTAAAAAAAAAATAACAGACTGCCATGATCTCACCACAAAAAAAACATAAACCTACCTGATCTTCTCCAAAACCCACAATCCACTCCTATTTAACATAATGACCAACAAGAACAAAACAAAACGCAACGGAGAACCCAAAACACGTCAAAAACACCCCAGAAAAGATCGGGACCACCCCAAAACCAGAAGAAAACCCTAAAAAACAGAAGAAATCCCCCAAAACCATAGATTCATCCCCCAAAAAACCTTAAACTCACCTGATGTTCTACAAAACACACAATTTAATATTTTCCACCATGATGACCACGAAAAACCCAACAAAACCCAACGGAGACCCCAAAGCACGTCAAAAACACCCCAAAAAAGAACAGGATAACCCCTAAAAACGAAAGAAAACCCCAAAAGCCATAGATCCACACCAAAAGTCCCCCTAAACCTACCTGATGTTCTCCAAAAGCCACAATTTACGCTTTTTCACCATGATGACCAACATGAAACAAACGAAAACCCAAAGGAGACCCCAAAACACGTCAAAAACAACCCAAAAAACAAAGGGATCACCCCCAAAATTGGAAGAAAATCCCTCAAAATCATAGATGCACCCCAAAACAACCCTAAACCTACCTGATATTCTCCAAATCCCAAAGTCCACTCCCAACCACCTTAAAACCCATTAGGAACTCAACGAAACGCAACGGAAACACCAAAACATGTCAAGAACACCCCAAAGCGAACCGGATCACAAGAAAAAACGTGATTTAACCCCCCAAAAAAACTTAAACCTACCTGATGTTCTCCTAAATGTACAATCCACTCCCAACCACCATAAAACCCATTAGGAACTCAACGAAATGCAACGGAAACCCCAAAACACCTCAAAAACACCCCAACAAAGAACTGGATCAAAAAAACAAAACCAAAAACAAAAACGAAAGCTATGAATTTCCCCCCAAAACCACCCTAAACCTACCTGATGTTCTCCAAAACCAACAATTTAAACTTTTCCACCATAATGACCACGGAAAACACAACGAAACCCAACGCAGACCCCAAAACACGTCAAAAACACCCCAAACAAGAACGGCATCACCCCCAAAATTGGAAGAAAATTCACCAAAACCAGAGATCCACCCCAAAACCACCATAAACCTACCTGATATTCTCCAAATCCCAAAGTCCACTCCCAACCACCTTAAAACCCATTAGGAACTCAACGAAACGCAACGGAAACCCCAAAACACCTCAAAAACACCCCAAAAGCAAACCGGAGCAGAAGAAAATAAGTCATTTAACCCCCCAAAAATCTTAAACCTACCTGATGTTCTCCTAAATGTACAATCCACTCCCAACCACCAGAAAACCCATTAGGAACTCAACGAAACGCAACGGAAACCCCAAAACACCTCAAAAACACCCCAAAGCCAACCGAATCAGAAGAAAAAACGTCATTTAACCAAAAAAAACCCCTTAAACCTACCTGATGTTCTCCTAAATGTACAATCCACTCCCAACCACCAGAATACCCAATGGAAACCCAACAAAACCCAAAGGAGACCACAAAACACGTCAAAAACACCCCAAAAAACAACTGGATCAGAAGAAAAAAATAAAACAAAAACCATGAATTTCCCCCCTAAACCACCCTCAACTCACCTGATCTTCTCCAAATCCCACATTTCACTCCCATTCAACATCATGACCAACAAGAACCCAACGAAACCCAACGAAGACCCCAAAACACCTCAAAACAACCCCAAAATCAACCCAGATCCTAAAAAAAAAATAACAGACTGCCATGATCTCACCACAAAAAAAACATAAACCTACCTGATCTTCTCCAAAACCCACAATCCACTCCTATTTAACATAATGACCAACAAGAACAAAACAAAACGCAACGGAGAACCCAAAACACGTCAAAAACACCCCAGAAAAGATCGGGACCACCCCAAAACCAGAAGAAAACCCTAAAAAACAGAAGAAATCCCCCAAAACCATAGATTCATCCCCCAAAAAACCTTAAACTCACCTGATGTTCTACAAAACACACAATTTAATATTTTCCACCATGATGACCACGAAAAACCCAACAAAACCCAACGGAGACCCCAAAGCACGTCAAAAACACCCCAAAAAAGAACAGGATAACCCCTAAAAACGAAAGAAAACCCCAAAAGCCATAGATCCACACCAAAAGTCCCCCTAAACCTACCTGATGTTCTCCAAAAGCCACAATTTACGCTTTTTCACCATGATGACCAACATGAAACAAACGAAAACCCAAAGGAGACCCCAAAACACGTCAAAAACAACCCAAAAAACAAAGGGATCACCCCCAAAATTGGAAGAAAATCCCTCAAAATCATAGATGCACCCCAAAACAACCCTAAACCTACCTGATATTCTCCAAATCCCAAAGTCCACTCCCAACCACCTTAAAACCCATTAGGAACTCAACGAAACGCAACGGAAACACCAAAACATGTCAAGAACACCCCAAAGCGAACCGGATCACAAGAAAAAACGTGATTTAACCCCCCAAAAAAACTTAAACCTACCTGATGTTCTCCTAAATGTACAATCCACTCCCAACCACCATAAAACCCATTAGGAACTCAACGAAATGCAACGGAAACCCCAAAACACCTCAAAAACACCCCAACAAAGAACTGGATCAAAAAAACAAAACCAAAAACAAAAACGAAAGCTATGAATTTCCCCCCAAAACCACCCTAAACCTACCTGATGTTCTCCAAAACCAACAATTTAAACTTTTCCACCATAATGACCACGGAAAACACAACGAAACCCAACGCAGACCCCAAAACACGTCAAAAACACCCCAAACAAGAACGGCATCACCCCCAAAATTGGAAGAAAATTCACCAAAACCAGAGATCCACCCCAAAACCACCATAAACCTACCTGATATTCTCCAAATCCCAAAGTCCACTCCCAACCACCTTAAAACCCATTAGGAACTCAACGAAACGCAACGGAAACCCCAAAACACCTCAAAAACACCCCAAAAGCAAACCGGAGCAGAAGAAAATAAGTCATTTAACCCCCCAAAAATCTTAAACCTACCTGATGTTCTCCTAAATGTACAATCCACTCCCAACCACCAGAAAACCCATTAGGAACTCAACGAAACGCAACGGAAACCCCAAAACACCTCAAAAACACCCCAAAGCCAACCGAATCAGAAGAAAAAACGTCATTTAACCAAAAAAAAACCCTTAAACCTACCTGATGTTCTCCTAAATGTACAATCCACTCCCAACCACCAGAATACCCAATGGAAACCCAACAAAACCCAAAGGAGACCACAAAACACGTCAAAAACACCCCAAAAAACAACTGGATCAGAAGAAAAAAATAAAACAAAAACCATGAATTTCCCCCCTAAACCACCCTCAACTCACCTGATCTTCTCCAAATCCCACATTTCACTCCCATTCAACATCATGACCAACAAGAACCCAACGAAACCCAACGAAGACCCCAAAACACCTCAAAACAACCCCAAAATCAACCCAGATCCTAAAAAAAAAATAACAGACTGCCATGATCTCACCACAAAAAAAACATAAACCTACCTGATCTTCTCCAAAACCCACAATCCACTCCTATTTAACATAATGACCAACAAGAACAAAACAAAACGCAACGGAGAACCCAAAACACGTCAAAAACACCCCAGAAAAGATCGGGACCACCCCAAAACCAGAAGAAAACCCTAAAAAACAGAAGAAATCCCCCAAAACCATAGATTCATCCCCCAAAAAACCTTAAACTCACCTGATGTTCTACAAAACACACAATTTAATATTTTCCACCATGATGACCACGAAAAACCCAACAAAACCCAACGGAGACCCCAAAGCACGTCAAAAACACCCCAAAAAAGAACAGGATAACCCCTAAAAACGAAAGAAAACCCCAAAAGCCATAGATCCACACCAAAAGTCCCCCTAAACCTACCTGATGTTCTCCAAAAGCCACAATTTACGCTTTTTCACCATGATGACCAACATGAAACAAACGAAAACCCAAAGGAGACCCCAAAACACGTCAAAAACAACCCAAAAAACAAAGGGATCACCCCCAAAATTGGAAGAAAATCCCTCAAAATCATAGATGCACCCCAAAACAACCCTAAACCTACCTGATATTCTCCAAATCCCAAAGTCCACTCCCAACCACCTTAAAACCCATTAGGAACTCAACGAAACGCAACGGAAACACCAAAACATGTCAAGAACACCCCAAAGCGAACCGGATCACAAGAAAAAACGTGATTTAACCCCCCAAAAAAACTTAAACCTACCTGATGTTCTCCTAAATGTACAATCCACTCCCAACCACCATAAAACCCATTAGGAACTCAACGAAATGCAACGGAAACCCCAAAACACCTCAAAAACACCCCAACAAAGAACTGGATCAAAAAAACAAAACCAAAAACAAAAACGAAAGCTATGAATTTCCCCCCAAAACCACCCTAAACCTACCTGATGTTCTCCAAAACCAACAATTTAAACTTTTCCACCATAATGACCACGGAAAACACAACGAAACCCAACGCAGACCCCAAAACACGTCAAAAACACCCCAAACAAGAACGGCATCACCCCCAAAATTGGAAGAAAATTCACCAAAACCAGAGATCCACCCCAAAACCACCATAAACCTACCTGATATTCTCCAAATCCCAAAGTCCACTCCCAAACACCAGAAAACCCATTAGGAACTCAACAAAACGCAACGGAAACCCCAAAACACCTCAAAAACACCCCAAAAGCAAACCGGAGCAGAAGAAAATAAGTCATTTAACCCCCCAAAAATCTTAAACCTACCTGATGTTCTCCTAAATGTACAATCCACTCCCAACCACCAGAAAACCCAATGGAAACCCAACAAAATCCAATGGAGACCACAAAACACGTCAAAAACACCCCAAAAAATAACTAGACTTGAAGAAAAAAATAAAACAAAAACCATGAATTTCCCCCCTAAACCACCCTAAACTCACCTGATCTTCTCCAAATCCCACATTTCACTCCCATTCACCATCATGACCAACCAGAACCCAACAAAACCCAATGAAGACCCCAAAACACCAAAATAACCCCCAAAATCAACACAGATCCTAAAAACAAAACAAAACAAAACAAAATGCCATGATTTCACCACAAAAAAAAATAAAATAAACCTACTTGATGTTCTCCAAAACCCACAATTTAACCTTTTCCACCACGATGACCATGGAAAACCCAACGAAACCCAACGCAGACCGCAAAACACGCCAAAAACACGCCAAAAAAGAACTGGATAAGAAGAAAAAAACCCAAAACTATGAATTTTCCCCCCAAACCACCCTAAACTCACCTGATCTTCTCCAAAACCAAAAATGCACTTCCATTTACCTTAACGACAGACGAGAACCCAACGAAACCCAAGGGAGACCCAAAAACACGTCAAAAACACCCCAAACAAGAACAGGATCACCCCCAAAAACGAAAGAAAACCCCAAAAAGCACGGATCCAATCCCAAAACCACCCTAAACCTACCTGATGTTCTCCAAATCCCAAAGTCCACTCCCAACCACCAGAAAACCCATTAGGAACTCAACGAAACGCAACGGAAACCCCAAAACACCTCAAAAACACCCCAAAGCACACCTAATCAGAAGAAAAAACGTCATTTAACCAAAAAAAACCCTTAAACCTACCTGATGTTCTCCTAAATGTACAATCCACTCCCAACCACCAGAAAACCCAATGGAAACCCAACAAAACCCAACGGAGACCCCAAAACACATCAAAAACACCCCAAAAAACAACTGGATCAGAAGAAAAAAATAAAACAAAAACCATGAATTTCCCCCCTAAACCACCCTCAACTCACCTGATCTTCTCCAAATCCCACATTTCACTCCCATTCAACATCATGACCAACAAGAACCCAACGAAACCCAACGAAGACCCCAAAACACCTCAAAACAACCCCAAAATCAACCCAGATCCTAAAAAAAAAATAACAGACTGCCATGATCTCACCACAAAAAAAACATAAACCTACCTGATCTTCTCCAAAACCCACAATCCACTCCTATTTAACATAATGACCAACAAGAACAAAACAAAACGCAACGGAGAACCCAAAACACGTCAAAAACACCCCAGAAAAGATCGGGACCACCCCAAAACCAGAAGAAAACCCTAAAAAACAGAAGAAATCCCCCAAAACCATAGATTCATCCCCCAAAAAACCTTAAACTCACCTGATGTTCTACAAAACACACAATTTAATATTTTCCACCATGATGACCACGAAAAACCCAACAAAACCCAACGGAGACCCCAAAGCACGTCAAAAACACCCCAAAAAAGAACAGGATAACCCCTAAAAACGAAAGAAAACCCCAAAAGCCATAGATCCACACCAAAAGTCCCCCTAAACCTACCTGATGTTCTCCAAAAGCCACAATTTACGCTTTTTCACCATGATGACCAACATGAAACAAACGAAAACCCAAAGGAGACCCCAAAACACGTCAAAAACAACCCAAAAAACAAAGGGATCACCCCCAAAATTGGAAGAAAATCCCTCAAAATCATAGATGCACCCCAAAACAACCCTAAACCTACCTGATATTCTCCAAATCCCAAAGTCCACTCCCAACCACCTTAAAACCCATTAGGAACTCAACAAAACGCAACGGAAACACCAAAACATGTCAAGAACACCCCAAAGCGAACCGGATCACAAGAAAAAACGTGATTTAACCCCCCAAAAAAACTTAAACCTACCTGATGTTCTCCTAAATGTACAATCCACTCCCAACCACCATAAAACCCATTAGGAACTCAACGAAATGCAACGGAAACCCCAAAACACCTCAAAAACACCCCAACAAAGAACTGGATCAAAAAAACAAAACCAAAAACAAAAACAAAAGCTATGAATTTCCCCCCAAAACCACCCTAAACCTACCTGATGTTCTCCAAAACCAACAATTTAAACTTTTCCACCATAATGACCACGGAAAACACAACGAAACCCAACGCAGACCCCAAAACACGTCAAAAACACCCCAAACAAGAACGGCATCACCCCCAAAATTGGAAGAAAATTCACCAAAACCAGAGATCCACCCCAAAACCACCATAAACCTACCTGATATTCTCCAAATCCCAAAGTCCACTCCCAACCACCTTAAAACCCATTAGGAACTCAACGAAACGCAACGGAAACCCCAAAACATGTCAAAAACACCCCAAAAGCAAACCGGAGCAGAAGAAAATAAGTCATTTAACCCCCCAAAACCCTTAAACCTACCTGATGTTCTCCTAAATGTACAATCCACTCCCAACCACCAGAAAACCCAATGGAAACCCAACAAAACCCAAAGGAGACCACAAAACACGTCAAAAACACCCCAAAAAACAACTGGATCAGAAGAAAAAAATAAAACAAAAACCATGAATTTCCCCCCTAAACCACCCTCAACTCACCTGATCTTCTCCAAATCCCACATTTCACTCCCATTCAACATCATGACCAACAAGAACCCAACGAAACCCAACGAAGACCCCAAAACACCTCAAAACAACCCCAAAATCAACCCAGATCCTAAAAAAAAAATAACAAAATGCCATGATTTCACCCCCAAAAACCCATAAACCTACCTGATCTTCTCCAAAACCCACAATCCACTCCTATTTAACATAATGACCAACAAGAACAAAACAAAACGCAACGGAGAACCCAAAACACGTCAAAAACACCCCAGAAAAGATCGGGACCACCCCAAAACCAGAAGAAAACCCTAAAAAACAGAAGAAATCCCCCAAAACCAGAGATTCATCCCCCAAAAAACCTTAAACTCACCTGATGTTCTACAAAACACACAATTTAATATTTTCCACCATGATGACCACGAAAAACCCAACAAAACCCAACGGAGACCCCAAAGCACGTCAAAAACACCCCAAAAAAGAACAGGATAACCCCTAAAAACGAAAGAAAACCCCAAAAGCCATAGATCCACACCAAAAGTCCCCCTAAACCTACCTGATGTTCTCCAAAAGCCACAATTTACGCTTTTTCACCATGATGACCAACATGAAACAAACGAAAACCCAAAGGAGACCCCAAAACACGTCAAAAACAACCCAAAAAACAAAGGGATCACCCCCAAAATTGGAAGAAAATCCCTCAAAATCATAGATGCACCCCAAAACAACCCTAAACCTACCTGATATTCTCCAAATCCCAAAGTCCACTCCCAACCACCTTAAAACCCATTAGGAACTCAACGAAACGCAACGGAAACACCAAAACATGTCAAGAACACCCCAAAGCGAACCGGATCACAAGAAAAAACGTGATTTAACCCCCCAAAAAAACTTAAACCTACCTGATGTTCTCCTAAATGTACAATCCACTCCCAACCACCATAAAACCCATTAGGAACTCAACGAAATGCAACGGAAACCCCAAAACACCTCAAAAACACCCCAACAAAGAACTGGATCAAAAAAACAAAACCAAAAACAAAAACGAAAGCTATGAATTTCCCCCCAAAACCACCCTAAACCTACCTGATGTTCTCCAAAACCAACAATTTAAACTTTTCCACCATAATGACCACGGAAAACACAACGAAACCCAACGCAGACCCCAAAACACGTCAAAAACACCCCAAACAAGAACGGCATCACCCCCAAAATTGGAAGAAAATTCACCAAAACCAGAGATCCACCCCAAAACCACCATAAACCTACCTGATATTCTCCAAATCCCAAAGTCCATTCCCAACCACCTTAAAACCCATTAGGAACTCAACGAAACGCAACGGAAACCCCAAAACACCTCAAAAACACCCCAAAAGCAAACCGGAGCAGAAGAAAATAAGTCATTTAACCCCCCAAAAATCTTAAACCTACCTGATGTTCTCCTAAATGTACAATCCACACCCAACCACCAGAAAACCCATTAGGAACTCAACGAAACGCAACGGAAACCCCAAAACACCTCAAAAACACCCCAAAGCCAACCGAATCAGAAGAAAAAACGTCATTTAACCAAAAAAAAACCCTTAAACCTACCTGATGTTCTCCTAAATGTACAATCCACTCCCAACCACCAGAAAACCCAATGGAAACCCAACAAAACCCAAAGGAGACCACAAAACACGTCAAAAACACCCCAAAAAACAACTGGATCAGAAGAAAAAAATAAAACAAAAACCATGAATTTCCCCCCTAAACCACCCTCAACTCACCTGATCTTCTCCAAATCCCACATTTCACTCCCATTCAACATCATGACCAACAAGAACCCAACGAAACCCAACGAAGACCCCAAAACACCTCAAAACAACCCCAAAATCAACCCAGATCCTAAAAAAAAAATAACAAAATGCCATGATTTCACCCCCAAAAACCCATAAACCTACCTGATCTTCTCCAAAACCCACAATCCACTCCTATTTAACATAATGACCAACAAGAACAAAACAAAACGCAACGGAGAACCCAAAACACGTCAAAAACACCCCAGAAAAGATCGGGACCACCCCAAAACCAGAAGAAAACCCTAAAAAACAGAAGAAATCCCCCAAAACCATAGATTCATCCCCCAAAAAACCTTAAACTCACCTGATGTTCTACAAAACACACAATTTAATATTTTCCACCATGATGACCACGAAAAACCCAACAAAACCCAACGGAGACCCCAAAGCACGTCAAAAACACCCCAAAAAAGAACAGGATAACCCCTAAAAACGAAAGAAAACCCCAAAAGCCATAGATCCACACCAAAAGTCCCCCTAAACCTACCTGATGTTCTCCAAAAGCCACAATTTACGCTTTTTCACCATGATGACCAACATGAAACAAACGAAAACCCAAAGGAGACCCCAAAACACGTCAAAAACAACCCAAAAAACAAAGGGATCACCCCCAAAATTGGAAGAAAATCCCTCAAAATCATAGATGCACCCCAAAACAACCCTAAACCTACCTGATATTCTCCAAATCCCAAAGTCCACTCCCAACCACCTTAAAACCCATTAGGAACTCAACGAAACGCAACGGAAACACCAAAACATGTCAAGAACACCCCAAAGCGAACCGGATCACAAGAAAAAACGTGATTTAACCCCCCAAAAAAACTTAAACCTACCTGATGTTCTCCTAAATGTACAATCCACTCCCAACCACCATAAAACCCATTAGGAACTCAACGAAATGCAACGGAAACCCCAAAACACCTCAAAAACACCCCAACAAAGAACTGGATCAAAAAAACAAAACCAAAAACAAAAACGAAAGCTATGAATTTCCCCCCAAAACCACCCTAAACCTACCTGATGTTCTCCAAAACCAACAATTTAAACTTTTCCACCATAATGACCACGGAAAACACAACGAAACCCAACGCAGACCCCAAAACACGTCAAAAACACCCCAAACAAGAACGGCATCACCCCCAAAATTGGAAGAAAATTCACCAAAACCAGAGATCCACCCCAAAACCACCATAAACCTACCTGATATTCTCCAAATCCCAAAGTCCACTCCCAACCACCTTAAAACCCATTAGGAACTCAACGAAACGCAACGGAAACACCAAAACATGTCAAGAACACCCCAAAGCGAACCGGATCACAAGAAAAAACGTGATTTAACCCCCCAAAAAAACTTAAACCTACCTGATGTTCTCCTAAATGTACAATCCACTCCCAACCACCATAAAACCCATTAGGAACTCAACGAAATGCAACGGAAACCCCAAAACACCTCAAAAACACCCCAACAAAGAACTGGATCAAAAAAACAAAAACAAAAACAAAAACAAAAGCTATGAATTTCCCCCCAAAACCACCCTAAACCTACCTGATGTTCTCCAAAACCAACAATTTAAACTTTTCCACCATAATGACCACGGAAAACACAACGAAACCCAACGCAGACCCCAAAACACGTCAAAAACACCCCAAACAAGAACGGCATCACCCCCAAAATTGGAAGAAAATTCACCAAAACCATAGATCCACCCCAAAACCACCATAAACCTACCTGATATTCTCCAAATCCCAAAGTCCACTCCCAACCACCTTAAAACCCATTAGGAACTCAACGAAACGCAACGGAAACCCCAAAACACCTCAAAAACACCCCAAAAGCAAACCGGAGCAGAAGAAAATAAGTCATTTAACCCCCCAAAAATCTTAAACCTACCTGATGTTCTCCTAAATGTACAATCCACTCCCAACCACCAGAAAACCCATTAGGAACTCAACGAAACGCAACGGAAACCCCAAAACACCTCAAAAACACCCCAAAGCACACCTAATCAGAAGAAAAAACGTCATTTAACCAAAAAAAACCCTTAAACCTACCTGATGTTCTCCTAAATGTACAATCCACTCCCAACCACCAGAAAACCCAATGGAAACCCAACAAAACCCAACGGAGACCCCAAAACACATCAAAAACACCCCAAAAAACAACTGGATCAGAAGAAAAAAATAAAACAAAAACCATGAATTTCCCCCCTAAACCACCCTCAACTCACCTGATCTTCTCCAAATCCCACATTTCACTCCCATTCAACATCATGACCAACAAGAACCCAACGAAACCCAACGAAGACCCCAAAACACCTCAAAACAACCCCAAAATCAACCCAGATCCTAAAAAAAAAATAACAGACTGCCATGATCTCACCACAAAAAAACCATAAACCTACCTGATCTTCTCCAAAACCCACAATCCACTCCTATTTAACATAATGACCAACAAGAACAAAACAAAACGCAACGGAGAACCCAAAACACGTCAAAAACACCCCAGAAAAGATCGGGACCACCCCAAAACCAGAAGAAAACCCTAAAAAACAGAAGAAATCCCCCAAAACCATAGATTCATCCCCCAAAAAACCTTAAACTCACCTGATGTTCTACAAAACACACAATTTAATATTTTCCACCATGATGACCACGAAAAACCCAACAAAACCCAACGGAGACCCCAAAGCACGTCAAAAACACCCCAAAAAAGAACAGGATAACCCCTAAAAACGAAAGAAAACCCCAAAAGCCATAGATCCACACCAAAAGTCCCCCTAAACCTACCTGATGTTCTCCAAAAGCCACAATTTACGCTTTTTCACCATGATGACCAACATGAAACAAACGAAAACCCAAAGGAGACCCCAAAACACGTCAAAAACAACCCAAAAAACAAAGGGATCACCCCCAAAATTGGAAGAAAATCCCTCAAAATCATAGATGCACCCCAAAACAACCCTAAACCTACCTGATATTCTCCAAATCCCAAAGTCCACTCCCAACCACCTTAAAACCCATTAGGAACTCAACGAAACGCAACGGAAACACCAAAACATGTCAAGAACACCCCAAAGCGAACCGGATCACAAGAAAAAACGTGATTTAACCCCCCAAAAAAACTTAAACCTACCTGATGTTCTCCTAAATGTACAATCCACTCCCAACCACCATAAAACCCATTAGGAACTCAACGAAATGCAACGGAAACCCCAAAACACCTCAAAAACACCCCAACAAAGAACTGGATCAAAAAAACAAAAACAAAAACAAAAACGAAAGCTATGAATTTCCCCCCAAAACCACCCTAAACCTACCTGATGTTCTCCAAAACCAACAATTTAAACTTTTCCACCATAATGACCACGGAAAACACAACGAAACCCAACGCAGACCCCAAAACACGTCAAAAACACCCCAAACAAGAACGGCATCACCCCCAAAATTGGAAGAAAATTCACCAAAACCAGAGATCCACCCCAAAACCACCATAAACCTACCTGATATTCTCCAAATCCCAAAGTCCACTCCCAACCACCTTAAAACCCATTAGGAACTCAACGAAACGCAACGGAAACCCCAAAACACCTCAAAAACACCCCAAAAGCAAACCGGAGCAGAAGAAAATAAGTCATTTAACCCCCCAAAAATCTTAAACCTACCTGATGTTCTCCTAAATGTACAATCCACTCCCAACCACCAGAAAACCCATTAGGAACTCAACGAAACGCAACGGAAACCCCAAAACACCTCAAAAACACCCCAAAGCCAACCGAATCAGAAGAAAAAACGTCATTTAACCAAAAAAAACCCCTTAAACCTACCTGATGTTCTCCTAAATGTACAATCCACTCCCAACCACCAGAATACCCAATGGAAACCCAACAAAACCCAAAGGAGACCACAAAACACGTCAAAAACACCCCAAAAAACAACTGGATCAGAAGAAAAAAATAAAACAAAAACCATGAATTTCCCCCCTAAACCACCCTCAACTCACCTGATCTTCTCCAAATCCCACATTTCACTCCCATTCAACATCATGACCAACAAGAACCCAACGAAACCCAACGAAGACCCCAAAACACCTCAAAACAACCCCAAAATCAACCCAGATCCTAAAAAAAAAATAACAGACTGCCATGATCTCACCACAAAAAAAACATAAACCTACCTGATCTTCTCCAAAACCCACAATCCACTCCTATTTAACATAATGACCAACAAGAACAAAACAAAACGCAACGGAGAACCCAAAACACGTCAAAAACACCCCAGAAAAGATCGGGACCACCCCAAAACCAGAAGAAAACCCTAAAAAACAGAAGAAATCCCCCAAAACCATAGATTCATCCCCCAAAAAACCTTAAACTCACCTGATGTTCTACAAAACACACAATTTAATATTTTCCACCATGATGACCACGAAAAACCCAACAAAACCCAACGGAGACCCCAAAGCACGTCAAAAACACCCCAAAAAAGAACAGGATAACCCCTAAAAACGAAAGAAAACCCCAAAAGCCATAGATCCACACCAAAAGTCCCCCTAAACCTACCTGATGTTCTCCAAAAGCCACAATTTACGCTTTTTCACCATGATGACCAACATGAAACAAACGAAAACCCAAAGGAGACCCCAAAACACGTCAAAAACAACCCAAAAAACAAAGGGATCACCCCCAAAATTGGAAGAAAATCCCTCAAAATCATAGATGCACCCCAAAACAACCCTAAACCTACCTGATATTCTCCAAATCCCAAAGTCCACTCCCAACCACCTTAAAACCCATTAGGAACTCAACGAAACGCAACGGAAACACCAAAACATGTCAAGAACACCCCAAAGCGAACCGGATCACAAGAAAAAACGTGATTTAACCCCCCAAAAAAACTTAAACCTACCTGATGTTCTCCTAAATGTACAATCCACTCCCAACCACCATAAAACCCATTAGGAACTCAACGAAATGCAACGGAAACCCCAAAACACCTCAAAAACACCCCAACAAAGAACTGGATCAAAAAAACAAAAACAAAAACAAAAACGAAAGCTATGAATTTCCCCCCAAAACCACCCTAAACCTACCTGATGTTCTCCAAAACCAACAATTTAAACTTTTCCACCATAATGACCATGGAAAACACAACGAAACCCAACGCAGACCCCAAAACACGTCAAAAACACCCCAAACAAGAACGGCATCACCCCCAAAATTGGAAGAAAATTCACCAAAACCAGAGATCCACCCCAAAACCACCATAAACCTACCTGATATTCTCCAAATCCCAAAGTCCACTCCCAACCACCAGAAAACCCATTAGGAACTCAACAAAACGCAACGGAAACCCCAAAACACCTCAAAAACACCCCAAAAGCAAACCGGAGCAGAAGAAAATAAGTCATTTAACCCCCCAAAAATCTTAAACCTACCTGATGTTCTCCTAAATGTACAATCCACTCCCAACCACCAGAAAACCCAATGGAAACCCAACAAAATCCAATGGAGACCACAAAACACGTCAAAAACACCCCAAAAAATAACTAGACTTGAAGAAAAAAATAAAACAAAAACCATGAATTTCCCCCCTAAACCACCCTAAACTCACCTGATCTTCTCCAAATCCCACATTTCACTCCCATTCACCATCATGACCAACCAGAACCCAACAAAACCCAATGAAGACCCCAAAACACCAAAATAACCCCCAAAATCAACACAGATCCTAAAAACAAAACAAAACAAAACAAAATGCCATGATTTCACCACAAAAAAAAATAAAATAAACCTACTTGATGTTCTCCAAAACCCACAATTTAACCTTTTCCACCACGATGACCATGGAAAACCCAACGAAACCCAACGCAGACCGCAAAACACGCCAAAAACACGCCAAAAAAGAACTGGATAAGAAGAAAAAAACCCAAAACTATGAATTTTCCCCCCAAACCACCCTAAACTCACCTGATCTTCTCCAAAACCAAAAATGCACTTCCATTTACCTTAACGACAGACGAGAACCCAACGAAACCCAAGGGAGACCCAAAAACACGTCAAAAACACCCCAAACAAGAACAGGATCACCCCCAAAAACGAAAGAAAACCCCAAAAAGCACGGATCCAATCCCAAAACCACCCTAAACCTACCTGATGTTCTCCAAATCCCAAAGTCCACTCCCAGCCACCAGAAAACCCATTAGGAACTCAACGAAACGCAACGGAAACCCCAAAACACCTCAAAAACACCCCAAAGCACACCTAATCAGAAGAAAAAACGTCATTTAACCAAAAAAAACCCTTAAACCTACCTGATGTTCTCCTAAATGTACAATCCACTCCCAACCACCAGAAAACCCAATGGAAACCCAACAAAACCCAACGGAGACCCCAAAACACATCAAAAACACCCCAAAAAACAACTGGATCAGAAGAAAAAAATAAAACAAAAACCATGAATTTCCCCCCTAAACCACCCTCAACTCACCTGATCTTCTCCAAATCCCACATTTCACTCCCATTCAACATCATGACCAACAAGAACCCAACGAAACCCAACGAAGACCCCAAAACACCTCAAAACAACCCCAAAATCAACCCAGATCCTAAAAAAAAAATAACAGACTGCCATGATCTCACCACAAAAAAAACATAAACCTACCTGATCTTCTCCAAAACCCACAATCCACTCCTATTTAACATAATGACCAACAAGAACAAAACAAAACGCAACGGAGAACCCAAAACACGTCAAAAACACCCCAGAAAAGATCGGGACCACCCCAAAACCAGAAGAAAACCCTAAAAAACAGAAGAAATCCCCCAAAACCATAGATTCATCCCCCAAAAAACCTTAAACTCACCTGATGTTCTACAAAACACACAATTTAATATTTTCCACCATGATGACCACGAAAAACCCAACAAAACCCAACGGAGACCCCAAAGCACGTCAAAAACACCCCAAAAAAGAACAGGATAACCCCTAAAAACGAAAGAAAACCCCAAAAGCCATAGATCCACACCAAAAGTCCCCCTAAACCTACCTGATGTTCTCCAAAAGCCACAATTTACGCTTTTTCACCATGATGACCAACATGAAACAAACGAAAACCCAAAGGAGACCCCAAAACACGTCAAAAACAACCCAAAAAACAAAGGGATCACCCCCAAAATTGGAAGAAAATCCCTCAAAATCATAGATGCACCCCAAAACAACCCTAAACCTACCTGATATTCTCCAAATCCCAAAGTCCACTCCCAACCACCTTAAAACCCATTAGGAACTCAACAAAACGCAACGGAAACACCAAAACATGTCAAGAACACCCCAAAGCGAACCGGATCACAAGAAAAAACGTGATTTAACCCCCCAAAAAAACTTAAACCTACCTGATGTTCTCCTAAATGTACAATCCACTCCCAACCACCATAAAACCCATTAGGAACTCAACGAAATGCAACGGAAACCCCAAAACACCTCAAAAACACCCCAACAAAGAACTGGATCAAAAAAACAAAACCAAAAACAAAAACAAAAGCTATGAATTTCCCCCCAAAACCACCCTAAACCTACCTGATGTTCTCCAAAACCAACAATTTAAACTTTTCCACCATAATGACCACGGAAAACACAACGAAACCCAACGCAGACCCCAAAACACGTCAAAAACACCCCAAACAAGAACGGCATCACCCCCAAAATTGGAAGAAAATTCACCAAAACCAGAGATCCACCCCAAAACCACCATAAACCTACCTGATATTCTCCAAATCCCAAAGTCCACTCCCAACCACCTTAAAACCCATTAGGAACTCAACGAAACGCAACGGAAACCCCAAAACATGTCAAAAACACCCCAAAAGCAAACCGGAGCAGAAGAAAATAAGTCATTTAACCCCCCAAAACCCTTAAACCTACCTGATGTTCTCCTAAATGTACAATCCACTCCCAACCACCAGAAAACCCAATGGAAACCCAACAAAACCCAAAGGAGACCACAAAACACGTCAAAAACACCCCAAAAAACAACTGGATCAGAAGAAAAAAATAAAACAAAAACCATGAATTTCCCCCCTAAACCACCCTCAACTCACCTGATCTTCTCCAAATCCCACATTTCACTCCCATTCAACATCATGACCAACAAGAACCCAACGAAACCCAACGAAGACCCCAAAACACCTCAAAACAACCCCAAAATCAACCCAGATCCTAAAAAAAAAATAACAAAATGCCATGATTTCACCCCCAAAAACCCATAAACCTACCTGATCTTCTCCAAAACCCACAATCCACTCCTATTTAACATAATGACCAACAAGAACAAAACAAAACGCAACGGAGAACCCAAAACACGTCAAAAACACCCCAGAAAAGATCGGGACCACCCCAAAACCAGAAGAAAACCCTAAAAAACAGAAGAAATCCCCCAAAACCAGAGATTCATCCCCCAAAAAACCTTAAACTCACCTGATGTTCTACAAAACACACAATTTAATATTTTCCACCATGATGACCACGAAAAACCCAACAAAACCCAACGGAGACCCCAAAGCACGTCAAAAACACCCCAAAAAAGAACAGGATAACCCCTAAAAACGAAAGAAAACCCCAAAAGCCATAGATCCACACCAAAAGTCCCCCTAAACCTACCTGATGTTCTCCAAAAGCCACAATTTACGCTTTTTCACCATGATGACCAACATGAAACAAACGAAAACCCAAAGGACACCCCAAAACACGTCAAAAACAACCCAAAAAACAAAGGGATCACCCCCAAAATTGGAAGAAAATCCCTCAAAATCATAGATGCACCCCAAAACAACCCTAAACCTACCTGATATTCTCCAAATCCCAAAGTCCACTCCCAACCACCTTAAAACCCATTAGGAACTCAACGAAACGCAACGGAAACACCAAAACATGTCAAGAACACCCCAAAGCGAACCGGATCACAAGAAAAAACGTGATTTAACCCCCCAAAAAAACTTAAACCTACCTGATGTTCTCCTAAATGTACAATCCACTCCCAACCACCATAAAACCCATTAGGAACTCAACGAAATGCAACGGAAACCCCAAAACACCTCAAAAACACCCCAACAAAGAACTGGATCAAAAAAACAAAACCAAAAACAAAAACGAAAGCTATGAATTTCCCCCCAAAACCACCCTAAACCTACCTGATGTTCTCCAAAACCAACAATTTAAACTTTTCCACCATAATGACCACGGAAAACACAACGAAACCCAACGCAGACCCCAAAACACGTCAAAAACACCCCAAACAAGAACGGCATCACCCCCAAAATTGGAAGAAAATTCACCAAAACCAGAGATCCACCCCAAAACCACCATAAACCTACCTGATATTCTCCAAATCCCAAAGTCCATTCCCAACCACCTTAAAACCCATTAGGAACTCAACGAAACGCAACGGAAACCCCAAAACACCTCAAAAACACCCCAAAAGCAAACCGGAGCAGAAGAAAATAAGTCATTTAACCCCCCAAAAATCTTAAACCTACCTGATGTTCTCCTAAATGTACAATCCACACCCAACCACCAGAAAACCCATTAGGAACTCAACGAAACGCAACGGAAACCCCAAAACACCTCAAAAACACCCCAAAGCCAACCGAATCAGAAGAAAAAACGTCATTTAACCAAAAAAAAACCCTTAAACCTACCTGATGTTCTCCTAAATGTACAATCCACTCCCAACCACCAGAAAACCCAATGGAAACCCAACAAAACCCAAAGGAGACCACAAAACACGTCAAAAACACCCCAAAAAACAACTGGATCAGAAGAAAAAAATAAAACAAAAACCATGAATTTCCCCCCTAAACCACCCTCAACTCACCTGATCTTCTCCAAATCCCACATTTCACTCCCATTCAACATCATGACCAACAAGAACCCAACGAAACCCAACGAAGACCCCAAAACACCTCAAAACAACCCCAAAATCAACCCAGATCCTAAAAAAAAAATAACAAAATGCCATGATTTCACCCCCAAAAACCCATAAACCTACCTGATCTTCTCCAAAACCCACAATCCACTCCTATTTAACATAATGACCAACAAGAACAAAACAAAACGCAACGGAGAACCCAAAACACGTCAAAAACACCCCAGAAAAGATCGGGACCACCCCAAAACCAGAAGAAAACCCTAAAAAACAGAAGAAATCCCCCAAAACCATAGATTCATCCCCCAAAAAACCTTAAACTCACCTGATGTTCTACAAAACACACAATTTAATATTTTCCACCATGATGACCACGAAAAACCCAACAAAACCCAACGGAGACCCCAAAGCACGTCAAAAACACCCCAAAAAAGAACAGGATAACCCCTAAAAACGAAAGAAAACCCCAAAAGCCATAGATCCACACCAAAAGTCCCCCTAAACCTACCTGATGTTCTCCAAAAGCCACAATTTACGCTTTTTCACCATGATGACCAACATGAAACAAACGAAAACCCAAAGGAGACCCCAAAACACGTCAAAAACAACCCAAAAAACAAAGGGATCACCCCCAAAATTGGAAGAAAATCCCTCAAAATCATAGATGCACCCCAAAACAACCCTAAACCTACCTGATATTCTCCAAATCCCAAAGTCCACTCCCAACCACCATAAAACCCATTAGGAACTCAACGAAACGCAACGGAAACACCAAAACATGTCAAGAACACCCCAAAGCGAACCGGATCACAAGAAAAAACGTGATTTAACCCCCCAAAAAAACTTAAACCTACCTGATGTTCTCCTAAATGTACAATCCACTCCCAACCACCATAAAACCCATTAGGAACTCAACGAAATGCAACGGAAACCCCAAAACACCTCAAAAACACCCCAACAAAGAACTGGATCAAAAAAACAAAAACAAAAACAAAAACAAAAGCTATGAATTTCCCCCCAAAACCACCCTAAACCTACCTGATGTTCTCCAAAACCAACAATTTAAACTTTTCCACCATAATGACCACGGAAAACACAACGAAACCCAACGCAGACCCCAAAACACGTCAAAAACACCCCAAACAAGAACGGCATCACCCCCAAAATTGGAAGAAAATTCACCAAAACCATAGATCCACCCCAAAACCACCATAAACCTACCTGATATTCTCCAAATCCCAAAGTCCACTCCCAACCACCAGAAAACCCATTAGGAACTCAACGAAACGCAACGGAAACCCCAAAACACCTCAAAAACACCCCAAAAGCAAACCGGAGCAGAAGAAAATAAGTCATTTAACCCCCCAAAAATCTTAAACCTACCTGATGTTCTCCTAAATGTACAATCCACACCCAACCACCAGAAAACCCATTAGGAACTCAACGAAACGCAACGGAAACCCCAAAACACCTCAAAAACACCCCAAAGCCAACCGAATCAGAAGAAAAAACGTCATTTAACCAAAAAAAACCCCTTAAACCTACCTGATGTTCTCCTAAATGTACAATCCACTCCCAACCACCAGAAAACCCAATGGAAACCCAACAAAACCCAACGGAGACCCCAAAACACATCAAAAACACCCCAAAAAACAACTGGATCAGAAGAAAAAAATAAAACAAAAACCATGAATTTCCCCCCTAAACCACCCTCAACTCACCTGATCTTCTCCAAATCCCACATTTCACTCCCATTCAACATCATGACCAACAAGAACCCAACGAAACCCAACGAAGACCCCAAAACACCTCAAAACAACCCCAAAATCAACCCAGATCCTAAAAAAAAAATAACAAAATGCCATGATTTCACCCCCAAAAACCCATAAACCTACCTGATCTTCTCCAAAACCCACAATCCACTCCTATTTAACATAATGACCAACAAGAACAAAACAAAACGCAACGGAGAACCCAAAACACGTCAAAAACACCCCAGAAAAGATCGGGACCACCCCAAAAACAGAAGAAAACCCTAAAAATCAGAAGAAATCCCCCAAAACCATAGATTCAGCCCCCAGAAAACCTTAAACTCACCTGATGTTCTACAAAACCCACAATTTAATATTTTCCACCATGATGACCACGAAAAACCCAACAAAACCCAACGGAGACCCCAAAGCACGTCAAAAACACCCCAAAAAAGAACAGGATAACCCCTAAAAACGAAAGAAAACCCCAAAAGCCATAGATCCACACCAAAAGTCCCCCTAAACCTACCTGATGTTCTCCAAAAGCCACAATTTACGCTTTTTCACCATGATGACCAACATGAAACAAACGAAAACCCAAAGGAGACCCCAAAACACGTCAAAAACAACCCAAAAAACAAAGGGATCACCCCCAAAATTGGAAGAAAATCCCTCAAAACCATAGATGTACCCCAAAACAACCCTAAACCAACCTGATATTCTCCAAATCCCAAAGTCCACTCCCAACCACCTTAAAACCCATTAGGAACTCAACGAAACGCAACGGAAACACCAAAACATGTCAAGAACACCCCAAAGCGAACCGGATCACAAGAAAAAACGTGATTTAACCCCCCAAAAAAACTTAAACCTACCTGATGTTCTCCTAAATGTACAATCCACTCCCAACCACCATAAAACCCATTAGGAACTCAACGAAATGCAACGGAAACCCCAAAACACCTCAAAAACACCCCAACAAAGAACTGGATCAAAAAAACAAAAACAAAAACAAAAACAAAAGCTATGAATTTCCCCCCAAAACCACCCTAAACCTACCTGATGTTCTCCAAAACCAACAATTTAAACTTTTCCACCATAATGACCACGGAAAACACAACGAAACCCAACGCAGACCCCAAAACACGTCAAAAACACCCCAAACAAGAACGGCATCACCCCCAAAATTGAAAGAAAATTCACCAAAACCAGAGATCCACCCCAAAACCACCATAAACCTACCTGATATTCTCCAAATCCCAAAGTCCACTCCCAACCACCTTAAAACCCATTAGGAACTCAACGAAACGCAACGGAAACCCCAAAACACCTCAAAACCACCCCAAAAGCAAACCGGAGCAGAAGAAAATAAGTCATTTAACCCCCAAAAAATCTTAAACCTACCTGATGTTCTCCTAAATGTACAATCCACTCCCAACCACCAGAAAACCCAATGGAAACCCAACAAAACCCAACGGAGACCCCAAAACACATCAAAAACACCCCAAAAAACAACTGGATCAGAAGAAAAAAATAAAACAAAAACCATGAATTTCCCCCCTAAACCACCCTCAACTCACCTGATCTTCTCCAAATCCCACATTTCACTCCCATTCAACATCATGACCAACAAGAACCCAACGAAACCCAACGAAGACCCCAAAACACCTCAAAACAACCCCAAAATCAACCCAGATCCTAAAAAAAAAATAACAAAATGCCATGATTTCACCCCCAAAAACCCATAAACCTACCTGATCTTCTCCAAAACCCACAATCCACTCCTATTTAACATAATGACCAACAAGAACAAAACAAAACGCAACGGAGAACCCAAAACACGTCAAAAACACCCCAGAAAAGATCGGGACCACCCCAAAACCAGAAGAAAACCCTAAAAAACAGAAGAAATCCCCCAAAACCATAGATTCATCCCCCAAAAAACCTTAAACTCACCTGATGTTCTACAAAACACACAATTTAATATTTTCCACCATGATGACCACGAAAAACCCAACAAAACCCAACGGAGACCCCAAAGCACGTCAAAAACACCCCAAAAAAGAACAGGATAACCCCTAAAAACGAAAGAAAACCCCAAAAGCCATAGATCCACACCAAAAGTCCCCCTAAACCTACCTGATGTTCTCCAAAAGCCACAATTTACGCTTTTTCACCATGATGACCAACATGAAACAAACGAAAACCCAAAGGAGACCCCAAAACACGTCAAAAACAACCCAAAAAACAAAGGGATCACCCCCAAAATTGGAAGAAAATCCCTCAAAATCATAGATGCACCCCAAAACAACCCTAAACCTACCTGATATTCTCCAAATCCCAAAGTCCACTCCCAACCACCTTAAAACCCATTAGGAACTCAACGAAACGCAACGGAAACACCAAAACATGTCAAGAAAACCCCAAAGCGAACCGGATCACAAGAAAAAACGTGATTTAACCCCCCAAAAAAACTTAAACCTACCTGATGTTCTCCTAAATGTACAATCCACTCCCAACCACCATAAAACCCATTAGGAACTCAACGAAATGCAACGGAAACCCCAAAACACCTCAAAAACACCCCAACAAAGAACTGGATCAAAAAAACAAAACCAAAAACAAAAACGAAAGCTATGAATTTCCCCCCAAAACCACCCTAAACCTACCTGATGTTCTCCAAAACCAACAATTTAAACTTTTCCACCATAATGACCATGGAAAACACAACGAAACCCAACGCAGACCCCAAAACACGTCAAAAACACCCCAAACAAGAACGGCATCACCCCCAAAATTGGAAGAAAATTCACCAAAACCAGAGATCCACCCCAAAACCACCATAAACCTACCTGATATTCTCCAAATCCCAAAGTCCACTCCCAACCACCAGAAAACCCATTAGGAACTCAACAAAACGCAACGGAAACCCCAAAACACCTCAAAAACACCCCAAAAGCAAACCGGAGCAGAAGAAAATAAGTCATTTAACCCCCCAAAAATCTTAAACCTACCTGATGTTCTCCTAAATGTACAATCCACTCCCAACCACCAGAAAACCCAATGGAAACCCAACAAAATCCAATGGAGACCACAAAACACGTCAAAAACACCCCAAAAAATAACTAGACTTGAAGAAAAAAATAAAACAAAAACCATGAATTTCCCCCCTAAACCACCCTAAACTCACCTGATCTTCTCCAAATCCCACATTTCACTCCCATTCACCATCATGACCAACCAGAACCCAACAAAACCCAATGAAGACCCCAAAACACCAAAATAACCCCCAAAATCAACACAGATCCTAAAAACAAAACAAAACAAAACAAAATGCCATGATTTCACCACAAAAAAAAATAAAATAAACCTACTTGATGTTCTCCAAAACCCACAATTTAACCTTTTCCACCACGATGACCATGGAAAACCCAACGAAACCCAACGCAGACCGCAAAACACGCCAAAAACACGCCAAAAAAGAACTGGATAAGAAGAAAAAAACCCAAAACTATGAATTTTCCCCCCAAACCACCCTAAACTCACCTGATCTTCTCCAAAACCAAAAATGCACTTCCATTTACCTTAACGACAGACGAGAACCCAACGAAACCCAAGGGAGACCCAAAAACACGTCAAAAACACCCCAAACAAGAACAGGATCACCCCCAAAAACGAAAGAAAACCCCAAAAAGCACGGATCCAATCCCAAAACCACCCTAAACCTACCTGATGTTCTCCAAATCCCAAAGTCCACTCCCAACCACCAGAAAACCCATTAGGAACTCAACGAAACGCAACGGAAACCCCAAAACACCTCAAAAACACCCCAAAGCACACCTAATCAGAAGAAAAAACGTCATTTAACCAAAAAAAACCCTTAAACCTACCTGATGTTCTCCTAAATGTACAATCCACTCCCAACCACCAGAAAACCCAATGGAAACCCAACAAAACCCAACGGAGACCCCAAAACACATCAAAAACACCCCAAAAAACAACTGGATCAGAAGAAAAAAATAAAACAAAAACCATGAATTTCCCCCCTAAACCACCCTCAACTCACCTGATCTTCTCCAAATCCCACATTTCACTCCCATTCAACATCATGACCAACAAGAACCCAACGAAACCCAACGAAGACCCCAAAACACCTCAAAACAACCCCAAAATCAACCCAGATCCTAAAAAAAAAATAACAGACTGCCATGATCTCACCACAAAAAAACCATAAACCTACCTGATCTTCTCCAAAACCCACAATCCACTCCTATTTAACATAATGACCAACAAGAACAAAACAAAACGCAACGGAGAACCCAAAACACGTCAAAAACACCCCAGAAAAGATCGGGACCACCCCAAAACCAGAAGAAAACCCTAAAAAACAGAAGAAATCCCCCAAAACCATAGATTCATCCCCCAAAAAACCTTAAACTCACCTGATGTTCTACAAAACACACAATTTAATATTTTCCACCATGATGACCACGAAAAACCCAACAAAACCCAACGGAGACCCCAAAGCACGTCAAAAACACCCCAAAAAAGAACAGGATAACCCCTAAAAACGAAAGAAAACCCCAAAAGCCATAGATCCACACCAAAAGTCCCCCTAAACCTACCTGATGTTCTCCAAAAGCCACAATTTACGCTTTTTCACCATGATGACCAACATGAAACAAACGAAAACCCAAAGGAGACCCCAAAACACGTCAAAAACAACCCAAAAAACAAAGGGATCACCCCCAAAATTGGAAGAAAATCCCTCAAAATCATAGATGCACCCCAAAACAACCCTAAACCTACCTGATATTCTCCAAATCCCAAAGTCCACTCCCAACCACCTTAAAACCCATTAGGAACTCAACAAAACGCAACGGAAACACCAAAACATGTCAAGAACACCCCAAAGCGAACCGGATCACAAGAAAAAACGTGATTTAACCCCCCAAAAAAACTTAAACCTACCTGATGTTCTCCTAAATGTACAATCCACTCCCAACCACCATAAAACCCATTAGGAACTCAACGAAATGCAACGGAAACCCCAAAACACCTCAAAAACACCCCAACAAAGAACTGGATCAAAAAAACAAAACCAAAAACAAAAACAAAAGCTATGAATTTCCCCCCAAAACCACCCTAAACCTACCTGATGTTCTCCAAAACCAACAATTTAAACTTTTCCACCATAATGACCACGGAAAACACAACGAAACCCAACGCAGACCCCAAAACACGTCAAAAACACCCCAAACAAGAACGGCATCACCCCCAAAATTGGAAGAAAATTCACCAAAACCAGAGATCCACCCCAAAACCACCATAAACCTACCTGATATTCTCCAAATCCCAAAGTCCACTCCCAACCACCTTAAAACCCATTAGGAACTCAACGAAACGCAACGGAAACCCCAAAACATGTCAAAAACACCCCAAAAGCAAACCGGAGCAGAAGAAAATAAGTCATTTAACCCCCCAAAACCCTTAAACCTACCTGATGTTCTCCTAAATGTACAATCCACTCCCAACCACCAGAAAACCCAATGGAAACCCAACAAAACCCAAAGGAGACCACAAAACACGTCAAAAACACCCCAAAAAACAACTGGATCAGAAGAAAAAAATAAAACAAAAACCATGAATTTCCCCCCTAAACCACCCTCAACTCACCTGATCTTCTCCAAATCCCACATTTCACTCCCATTCAACATCATGACCAACAAGAACCCAACGAAACCCAACGAAGACCCCAAAACACCTCAAAACAACCCCAAAATCAACCCAGATCCTAAAAAAAAAATAACAAAATGCCATGATTTCACCCCCAAAAACCCATAAACCTACCTGATCTTCTCCAAAACCCACAATCCACTCCTATTTAACATAATGACCAACAAGAACAAAACAAAACGCAACGGAGAACCCAAAACACGTCAAAAACACCCCAGAAAAGATCGGGACCACCCCAAAACCAGAAGAAAACCCTAAAAAACAGAAGAAATCCCCCAAAACCATAGATTCATCCCCCAAAAAACCTTAAACTCACCTGATGTTCTACAAAACACACAATTTAATATTTTCCACCATGATGACCACGAAAAACCCAACAAAACCCAACGGAGACCCCAAAGCACGTCAAAAACACCCCAGAAAAGAACAGGATAACCCCTAAAAACGAAAGAAAACCCCAAAAGCCATAGATCCACACCAAAAGTCCCCCTAAACCTACCTGATGTTCTCCAAAAGCCACAATTTACGCTTTTTCACCATGATGACCAACATGAAACAAACGAAAACCCAAAGGACACCCCAAAACACGTCAAAAACAACCCAAAAAACAAAGGGATCACCCCCAAAATTGGAAGAAAATCCCTCAAAATCATAGATGCACCCCAAAACAACCCTAAACCTACCTGATATTCTCCAAATCCCAAAGTCCACTCCCAACCACCTTAAAACCCATTAGGAACTCAACGAAACGCAACGGAAACACCAAAACATGTCAAGAACACCCCAAAGCGAACCGGATCACAAGAAAAAACGTGATTTAACCCCCCAAAAAAACTTAAACCTACCTGATGTTCTCCTAAATGTACAATCCACTCCCAACCACCATAAAACCCATTAGGAACTCAACGAAATGCAACGGAAACCCCAAAACACCTCAAAAACACCCCAACAAAGAACTGGATCAAAAAAACAAAACCAAAAACAAAAACAAAAGCTATGAATTTCCCCCCAAAACCACCCTAAACCTACCTGATGTTCTCCAAAACCAACAATTTAAACTTTTCCACCATAATGACCACGGAAAACACAACGAAACCCAACGCAGACCCCAAAACACGTCAAAAACACCCCAAACAAGAACGGCATCACCCCCAAAATTGGAAGAAAATTCACCAAAACCAGAGATCCACCCCAAAACCACCATAAACCTACCTGATATTCTCCAAATCCCAAAGTCCATTCCCAACCACCTTAAAACCCATTAGGAACTCAACGAAACGCAACGGAAACCCCAAAACACCTCAAAAACACCCCAAAAGCAAACCGGAGCAGAAGAAAATAAGTCATTTAACCCCCCAAAAATCTTAAACCTACCTGATGTTCTCCTAAATGTACAATCCACACCCAACCACCAGAAAACCCATTAGGAACTCAACGAAACGCAACGGAAACCCCAAAACACCTCAAAAACACCCCAAAGCCAACCGAATCAGAAGAAAAAACGTCATTTAACCAAAAAAAAACCCTTAAACCTACCTGATGTTCTCCTAAATGTACAATCCACTCCCAACCACCAGAAAACCCAATGGAAACCCAACAAAACCCAAAGGAGACCACAAAACACGTCAAAAACACCCCAAAAAACAACTGGATCAGAAGAAAAAAATAAAACAAAAACCATGAATTTCCCCCCTAAACCACCCTCAACTCACCTGATCTTCTCCAAATCCCACATTTCACTCCCATTCAACATCATGACCAACAAGAACCCAACGAAACCCAACGAAGACCCCAAAACACCTCAAAACAACCCCAAAATCAACCCAGATCCTAAAAAAAAAATAACAAAATGCCATGATTTCACCCCCAAAAACCCATAAACCTACCTGATCTTCTCCAAAACCCACAATCCACTCCTATTTAACATAATGACCAACAAGAACAAAACAAAACGCAACGGAGAACCCAAAACACGTCAAAAACACCCCAGAAAAGATCGGGACCACCCCAAAACCAGAAGAAAACCCTAAAAAACAGAAGAAATCCCACAAAACCATAGATTCATCCCCCAAAAAACCTTAAACTCACCTGATGTTCTACAAAACACACAATTTAATATTTTCCACCATGATGACCACGAAAAACCCAACAAAACCCAACGGAGACCCCAAAGCACGTCAAAAACACCCCAAAAAAGAACAGGATAACCCCTAAAAACGAAAGAAAACCCCAAAAGCCATAGATCCACACCAAAAGTCCCCCTAAACCTACCTGATGTTCTCCAAAAGCCACAATTTACGCTTTTTCACCATGATGACCAACATGAAACAAACGAAAACCCAAAGGAGACCCCAAAACACGTCAAAAACAACCCAAAAAACAAAGGGATCACCCCCAAAATTGGAAGAAAATCCCTCAAAATCATAGATGCACCCCAAAACAACCCTAAACCTACCTGATATTCTCCAAATCCCAAAGTCCACTCCCAACCACCATAAAACCCATTAGGAACTCAACAAAACGCAACGGAAACACCAAAACATGTCAAGAACACCCCAAAGCGAACCGGATCACAAGAAAAAACGTGATTTAACCCCCCAAAAAAACTTAAACCTACCTGATGTTCTCCTAAATGTACAATCCACTCCCAACCACCAGAAAACCCATTAGGAACTCAACGAAATGCAACGGAAACCCCAAAACACCTCAAAAACACCCCAACAAAGAACTGGATCAAAAAAACAAAAACAAAAACAAAAACAAAAGCTATGAATTTCCCCCCAAAACCACCCTAAACCTACCTGATGTTCTCCAAAACCAACAATTTAAACTTTTCCACCATAATGACCACGGAAAACACAACGAAACCCAACGCAGACCCCAAAACACGTCAAAAACACCCCAAACAAGAACGGCATCACCCCCAAAATTGGAAGAAAATTCACCAAAACCAGAGATCCACCCCAAAACCACCATAAACCTACCTGATATTCTCCAAATCCCAAAGTCCACTCCCAACCACCAGAAAACCCATTAGGAACTCAACGAAACGCAACGGAAACCCCAAAACACCTCAAAAACACCCCAAAAGCAAACCGGAGCAGAAGAAAATAAGTCATTTAACCCCCCAAAAATCTTAAACCTACCTGATGTTCTCCTAAATGTACAATCCACACCCAACCACCAGAAAACCCATTAGGAACTCAACGAAACGCAACGGAAACCCCAAAACACCTCAAAAACACCCCAAAGCCAACCGAATCAGAAGAAAAAACGTCATTTAACCAAAAAAAACCCCTTAAACCTACCTGATGTTCTCCTAAATGTACAATCCACTCCCAACCACCAGAAAACCCAATGGAAACCCAACAAAACCCAACGGAGACCCCAAAACACATCAAAAACACCCCAAAAAACAACTGGATCAGAAGAAAAAAATAAAACAAAAACCATGAATTTCCCCCCTAAACCACCCTCAACTCACCTGATCTTCTCCAAATCCCACATTTCACTCCCATTCAACATCATGACCAACAAGAACCCAACGAAACCCAACGAAGACCCCAAAACACCTCAAAACAACCCCAAAATCAACCCAGATCCTAAAAAAAAAATAACAAAATGCCATGATTTCACCCCCAAAAACCCATAAACCTACCTGATCTTCTCCAAAACCCACAATCCACTCCTATTTAACATAATGACCAACAAGAACAAAACAAAACGCAACGGAGAACCCAAAACACGTCAAAAACACCCCAGAAAAGATCGGGACCACCCCAAAAACAGAAGAAAACCCTAAAAATCAGAAGAAATCCCCCAAAACCATAGATTCAGCCCCCAGAAAACCTTAAACTCACCTGATGTTCTACAAAACCCACAATTTAATATTTTCCACCATGATGACCACGAAAAACCCAACAAAACCCAACGGAGACCCCAAAGCACGTCAAAAACACCCCAAAAAAGAACAGGATAACCCCTAAAAACGAAAGAAAACCCCAAAAGCCATAGATCCACACCAAAAGTCCCCCTAAACCTACCTGATGTTCTCCAAAAGCCACAATTTACGCTTTTTCACCATGATGACCAACATGAAACAAACGAAAACCCAAAGGAGACCCCAAAACACGTCAAAAACAACCCAAAAAACAAAGGGATCACCCCCAAAATTGGAAGAAAATCCCTCAAAACCATAGATGTACCCCAAAACAACCCTAAACCAACCTGATATTCTCCAAATCCCAAAGTCCACTCCCAACCACCTTAAAACCCATTAGGAACTCAACGAAACGCAACGGAAACACCAAAACATGTCAAGAACACCCCAAAGCGAACCGGATCACAAGAAAAAACGTGATTTAACCCCCCAAAAAAACTTAAACCTACCTGATGTTCTCCTAAATGTACAATCCACTCCCAACCACCATAAAACCCATTAGGAACTCAACGAAATGCAACGGAAACCCCAAAACACCTCAAAAACACCCCAACAAAGAACTGGATCAAAAAAACAAAAACAAAAACAAAAACAAAAGCTATGAATTTCCCCCCAAAACCACCCTAAACCTACCTGATGTTCTCCAAAACCAACAATTTAAACTTTTCCACCATAATGACCACGGAAAACACAACGAAACCCAACGCAGACCCCAAAACACGTCAAAAACACCCCAAACAAGAACGGCATCACCCCCAAAATTGAAAGAAAATTCACCAAAACCAGAGATCCACCCCAAAACCACCATAAACCTACCTGATATTCTCCAAATCCCAAAGTCCACTCCCAACCACCTTAAAACCCATTAGGAACTCAACGAAACGCAACGGAAACCCCAAAACACCTCAAAAACACCCCAAAAGCAAACCGGAGCAGAAGAAAATAAGTCATTTAACCCCCAAAAAATCTTAAACCTACCTGATGTTCTCCTAAATGTACAATCCACTCCCAACCACCAGAAAACCCAATGGAAACCCAACAAAACCCAACGGAGACCCCAAAACACATCAAAAACACCCCAAAAAACAACTGGATCAGAAGAAAAAAATAAAACAAAAACCATGAATTTCCCCCCTAAACCACCCTCAACTCACCTGATCTTCTCCAAATCCCACATTTCACTCCCATTCAACATCATGACCAACAAGAACCCAACGAAACCCAACGAAGACCCCAAAACACCTCAAAACAACCCCAAAATCAACCCAGATCCTAAAAAAAAAATAACAAAATGCCATGATTTCACCCCCAAAAACCCATAAACCTACCTGATCTTCTCCAAAACCCACAATCCACTCCTATTTAACATAATGACCAACAAGAACAAAACAAAACGCAACGGAGAACCCAAAACACGTCAAAAACACCCCAGAAAAGATC
This sequence comes from Aythya ferina, assembly GCF_964211825.1. Classification (NCBI taxonomy): domain Eukaryota; kingdom Metazoa; phylum Chordata; class Aves; order Anseriformes; family Anatidae; genus Aythya; species Aythya ferina. The sequence goes on along the minus strand of NW_028181215.1, from coordinate 20,850 downwards.
GGGACCACCCCAAAACCAGAAGAAAACCCTAAAAAACAGAAGAAATCCCCCAAAACCATAGATTCATCCCCCAAAAAACCTTAAACTCACCTGATGTTCTACAAAACACACAATTTAATATTTTCCACCATGATGACCACGAAAAACCCAACAAAACCCAACGGAGACCCCAAAGCACGTCAAAAACACCCCAAAAAAGAACAGGATAACCCCTAAAAACGAAAGAAAACCCCAAAAGCCATAGATCCACACCAAAAGTCCCCCTAAACCTACCTGATGTTCTCCAAAAGCCACAATTTACGCTTTTTCACCATGATGACCAACATGAAACAAACGAAAACCCAAAGGAGACCCCAAAACACGTCAAAAACAACCCAAAAAACAAAGGGATCACCCCCAAAATTGGAAGAAAATCCCTCAAAATCATAGATGCACCCCAAAACAACCCTAAACCTACCTGATATTCTCCAAATCCCAAAGTCCACTCCCAACCACCTTAAAACCCATTAGGAACTCAACGAAACGCAACGGAAACACCAAAACATGTCAAGAACACCCCAAAGCGAACCGGATCACAAGAAAAAACGTGATTTAACCCCCCAAAAAAACTTAAACCTACCTGATGTTCTCCTAAATGTACAATCCACTCCCAACCACCATAAAACCCATTAGGAACTCAACGAAATGCAACGGAAACCCCAAAACACCTCAAAAACACCCCAACAAAGAACTGGATCAAAAAAACAAAACCAAAAACAAAAACAAAAGCTATGAATTTCCCCCCAAAACCACCCTAAACCTACCTGATGTTCTCCAAAACCAACAATTTAAACTTTTCCACCATAATGACCACGGAAAACACAACGAAACCCAACGCAGACCCCAAAACACGTCAAAAACACCCCAAACAAGAACGGCATCACCCCCAAAATTGGAAGAAAATTCACCAAAACCAGAGATCCACCCCAAAACCACCATAAACCTACCTGATATTCTCCAAATCCCAAAGTCCACTCCCAACCACCAGAAAACCCATTAGGAACTCAACGAAACGCAACGGAAACCCCAAAACACCTCAAAAACACCCCAAAAGCAAACCGGAGCAGAAGAAAATAAGTCATTTAACCCCCCAAAAATCTTAAACCTACCTGATGTTCTCCTAAATGTACAATCCACACCCAACCACCAGAAAACCCATTAGGAACTCAACGAAACGCAACGGAAACCCCAAAACACCTCAAAAACACCCCAAAGCCAACCGAATCAGAAGAAAAAACGTCATTTAACCAAAAAAAAACCCTTAAACCTACCTGATGTTCTCCTAAATGTACAATCCACTCCCAACCACCAGAAAACCCAATGGAAACCCAACAAAACCCAACGGAGACCCCAAAACACATCAAAAACACCCCAAAAAACAACTGGATCAGAAGAAAAAAATAAAACAAAAACCATGAATTTCCCCCCTAAACCACCCTCAACTCACCTGATCTTCTCCAAATCCCACATTTCACTCCCATTCAACATCATGACCAACAAGAACCCAACAAAACCCAACGAAGACCCCAAAACACCTCAAAACAACCCCAAAATCAACCCAGATCCTAAAAAAAAAATAACAAAATGCCATGATTTCACCCCCAAAAACCCATAAACCTACCTGATCTTCTCCAAAACCCACAATCCACTCCTATTTAACATAATGACCAACAAGAACAAAACAAAACGCAACGGAGAACCCAAAACACGTCAAAAACACCCCAGAAAAGATCGGGACCACCCCAAAAACAGAAGAAAACCCTAAAAATCAGAAGAAATCCCCCCAAACCATAGATTCACCCCCCAGAAAACCTTAAACTCACCTGATGTTCTACAAAACCCACAATTTAATATTTTCCACCATGATGACCACGAAAAACCCAACAAAACCCAACGGAGACCCCAAAGCACGTCAAAAACACCCCAAAAAAGAACAGGATAACCCCTAAAAACGAAAGAAAACCCCAAAAGCCATAGATCCACACCAAAAGTCCCCCTAAACCTACCTGATGTTCTCCAAAAGCCACAATTTACGCTTTTTCACCATGATGACCAACATGAAACAAACGAAAACCCAAAGGAGACCCCAAAACACGTCAAAAACAACCCAAAAAACAAAGGGATCACCCCCAAAATTGGAAGAAAATCCCTCAAAACCATAGATCCACCCCAAAACAACCCTAAACCAACCTGATATTCTCCAAATCCCAAAGTCCACTCCCAACCACCTTAAAACCCATTAGGAACTCAACAAAACGCAACGGAAACACCAAAACATGTCAAGAACACCCCAAAGCGAACCGGATCACAAGAAAAAACGTGATTTAACCCCCCAAAAAAACTTAAACCTACCTGATGTTCTCCTAAATGTACAATCCACTCCCAACCACCATAAAACCCATTAGGAACTCAACGAAATGCAACGGAAACCCCAAAACACCTCAAAAACACCCCAACAAAGAACTGGATCAAAAAAACAAAACCAAAAACAAAAACAAAAGCTATGAATTTCCCCCCAAAACCACCCTAAACCTACCTGATGTTCTCCAAAACCAACAATTTAAACTTTTCCACCATAATGACCACGGAAAACACAACGAAACCCAACGCAGACCCCAAAACACGTCAAAAACACCCCAAACAAGAACGGCATCACCCCCAAAATTGGAAGAAAATTCACCAAAACCAGAGATCCACCCCAAAACCACCATAAACCTACCTGATATTCTCCAAATCCCAAAGTCCACTCCCAACCACCTTAAAACCCATTAGGAACTGAACGAAACGCAACGGAAACCCCAAAACATGTCAAAAACACCCCAAAAGCAAACCGGAGCAGAAGAAAATAAGTCATTTAACCCCCCAAAACCCTTAAACCTACCTGATGTTCTCCTAAATGTACAATCCACTCCCAACCACCAGAAAACCCATTAGGAACTCAACGAAACGCAACGGAAACCCCAAAACACCTCAAAAACACCCCAAAGCCAACCGAATCAGAAGAAAAAACGTCATTTAACCAAAAAAAAACCCTTAAACCTACCTGATGTTCTCCTAAATGTACAATCCACTTCCAACCACCAGAAAACCCAATGGAAACCCAACAAAACCCAAAGGAGACCCCAAAACACGTCAAAAACACCCCAAAAAACAACTGGATTAGAAGAAAAAAATAAAACAAAAACCATGAATTTCCCCCCTAAATCACCCTAAACTCACCTGATCTTCTCCAAATCCCACATTTCACTCCCATTCAACATCATGACCAACAAGAACCCAACGAAACCCAACGAAGACCCCAAAACACCTCAAAACAACCCCAAAATCAACCCAGATCCTAAAAAAAAAATAACAAAATGCCATGATTTCACCCCCAAAAACCCATAAACCTACCTGATCTTCTCCAAAACCCACAATCCACTCCTATTTAACATAATGACCAACAAGAACAAAACAAAACGCAACGGAGAACCCAAAACACGTCAAAAACACCCCAGAAAAGATCGGGACCACCCCAAAACCAGAAGAAAACCCTAAAAAACAGAAGAAATCCCCCAAAACCATAGATTCATCCCCCAAAAAACCTTAAACTCACCTGATGTTCTACAAAACCCACAATTTAATATTTTCCACCATGATGACCACGAAAAACCCAACAAAACCCAACGGAGACCCCAAAGCACGTCAAAAACACCCCAAAAAAGAACAGGATAACCCCTAAAAACGAAAGAAAACCCCAAAAGCCATAGATCCACACCAAAAGTCCCCCTAAACCTACCTGATGTTCTCCAAAAGCCACAATTTACGCTTTTTCACCATGATGACCAACATGAAACAAACGAAAACCCAAAGGAGACCCCAAAACACGTCAAAAACAACCCAAAAAACAAAGGGATCACCCCCAAAATTGGAAGAAAATCCCTCAAAATCATAGATGCACCCCAAAACAACCCTAAACCTACCTGATATTCTCCAAATCCCAAAGTCCACTCCCAACCACCTTAAAACCCATTAGGAACTCAACAAAACGCAACGGAAACACCAAAACATGTCAAGAACATCCCAAAGCGAACCGGATCACAAGAAAAAACGTGATTTAACCCCCCAAAAAAACTTAAACCTACCTGATGTTCTCCTAAATGTACAATCCACTCCCAACCACCATAAAACCCATTAGGAACTCAACGAAATGCAACGGAAACTCCAAAACACCTCAAAAACACCCCAACAAAGAACTGGATCAAAAAAACAAAACCAAAAACAAAAACAAAAGCTATGAATTTCCCCCCAAAACCACCCTAAACCTACCTGATGTTCTCCAAAACCAACAATTTAAACTTTTCCACCATAATGACCACGGAAAACACAACGAAACCCAACGCAGACCCCAAAACACGTCAAAAACACCCCAAACAAGAACGGCATCACCCCCAAAATTGGAAGAAAATTCACCAAAACCAGAGATCCACCCCAAAACCACCATAAACCTACCTGATATTCTCCAAATCCCAAAGTCCACTCCCAACCACCAGAAAACCCATTAGGAACTCAACGAAACGCAACGGAAACCCCAAAACATGTCAAAAACACCCCAAAAGCAAACCGGAGCAGAAGAAAATAAGTCATTTAACCCCCCAAAACCCTTAAACCTACCTGATGTTCTCCTAAATGTACAATCCACTCCCAACCACCAGAAAACCCATTAGGAACTCAACGAAACGCAACGGAAACCCCAAAACACCTCAAAAACACCCCAAAGCCAACCGAATCAGAAGAAAAAACGTCATTTAACCAAAAAAAAACCCTTAAACCTACCTGATGTTCTCCTAAATGTACAATCCACTTCCAACCACCAGAAAACCCAATGGAAACCCAACAAAACCCAAAGGAGACCACAAAACACGTCAAAAACACCCCAAAAAACAACTGGATCAGAAGAAAAAAATAAAACAAAAACCATGAATTTCCCCCCTAAATCACCCTAAACTCACCTGATCTTCTCCAAATCCCACATTTCACTCCCATTCAACATCATGACCAACAAGAACCCAACGAAACCCAACGAAGACCCCAAAACACCTCAAAACAACCCCAAAATCAACCCAGATCCTAAAAAAAAAATAACAAAATGCCATGATTTCACCCCCAAAAACCCATAAACCTACCTGATCTTCTCCAAAACCCACAATCCACTCCTATTTAACATAATGACCAACAAGAACAAAACAAAACGCAACGGAGAACCCAAAACACGTCAAAAACACCCCAGAAAAGATCGGGACCACCCCAAAACCAGAAGAAAACCCTAAAAAACAGAAGAAATCCCCCAAAACCATAGATTCATCCCCCAAAAAACCTTAAACTCACCTGATGTTCTACAAAACCCACAATTTAATATTTTCCACCATGATGACCACGAAAAACCCAACAAAACCCAACGGAGACCCCAAAGCACGTCAAAAACACCCCAAAAAAGAACAGGATAACCCCTAAAAACGAAAGAAAACCCCAAAAGCCATAGATCCACACCAAAAGTCCCCCTAAACCTACCTGATGTTCTCCAAAAGCCACAATTTACGCTTTTTCACCATGATGACCAACATGAAACAAACGAAAACCCAAAGGAGACCCCAAAACACGTCAAAAACAACCCAAAAAACAAAGGGATCACCCCCAAAATTGGAAGAAAATCCCTCAAAATCATAGATGCACCCCAAAACAACCCTAAACCTACCTGATATTCTCCAAATCCCAAAGTCCACTCCCAACCACCTTAAAACCCATTAGGAACTCAACAAAACGCAACGGAAACACCAAAACATGTCAAGAACATCCCAAAGCGAACCGGATCACAAGAAAAAACGTGATTTAACCCCCCAAAAAAACTTAAACCTACCTGATGTTCTCCTAAATGTACAATCCACTCCCAACCACCATAAAACCCATTAGGAACTCAACGAAATGCAACGGAAACTCCAAAACACCTCAAAAACACCCCAACAAAGAACTGGATCAAAAAAACAAAACCAAAAACAAAAACAAAAGCTATGAATTTCCCCCCAAAACCACCCTAAACCTACCTGATGTTCTCCAAAACCAACAATTTAAACTTTTCCACCATAATGACCACGGAAAACACAACGAAACCCAACGCAGACCCCAAAACACGTCAAAAACACCCCAAACAAGAACGGCATCACCCCCAAAATTGGAAGAAAATTCACCAAAACCAGAGATCCACCCCAAAACCACCATAAACCTACCTGATATTCTCCAAATCCCAAAGTCCACTCCCAACCACCAGAAAACCCATTAGGAACTCAACGAAACGCAACGGAAACCCCAAAACATGTCAAAAACACCCCAAAAGCAAACCGGAGCAGAAGAAAATAAGTCATTTAACCCCCCAAAACCCTTAAACCTACCTGATGTTCTCCTAAATGTACAATCCACTCCCAACCACCAGAAAACCCATTAGGAACTCAACGAAACGCAACGGAAACCCCAAAACACCTCAAAAACACCCCAAAGCCAACCGAATCAGAAGAAAAAACGTCATTTAACCAAAAAAAAACCCTTAAACCTACCTGATGTTCTCCTAAATGTACAATCCACTTCCAACCACCAGAAAACCCAATGGAAACCCAACAAAACCCAAAGGAGACCACAAAACACGTCAAAAACACCCCAAAAAACAACTGGATCAGAAGAAAAAAATAAAACAAAAACCATGAATTTCCCCCCTAAATCACCCTAAACTCACCTGATCTTCTCCAAATCCCACATTTCACTCCCATTCAACATCATGACCAACAAGAACCCAACGAAACCCAACGAAGACCCCAAAACACCTCAAAACAACCCCAAAATCAACCCAGATCCTAAAAAAAAAATAACAAAATGCCATGATTTCACCCCCAAAAACCCATAAACCTACCTGATCTTCTCCAAAACCCACAATCCACTCCTATTTAACATAATGACCAACAAGAACAAAACAAAACGCAACGGAGAACCCAAAACACGTCAAAAACACCCCAGAAAAGATCGGGACCACCCCAAAACCAGAAGAAAACCCTAAAAAACAGAAGAAATCCCCCAAAACCATAGATTCATCCCCCAAAAAACCTTAAACTCACCTGATGTTCTACAAAACCCACAATTTAATATTTTCCACCATGATGACCACGAAAAACCCAACAAAACCCAACGGAGACCCCAAAGCACGTCAAAAACACCCCAAAAAAGAACAGGATAACCCCTAAAAACGAAAGAAAACCCCAAAAGCCATAGATCCACACCAAAAGTCCCCCTAAACCTACCTGATGTTCTCCAAAAGCCACAATTTACGCTTTTTCACCATGATGACCAACATGAAACAAACGAAAACCCAAAGGAGACCCCAAAACACGTCAAAAACAACCCAAAAAACAAAGGGATCACCCCCAAAATTGGAAGAAAATCCCTCAAAATCATAGATGCACCCCAAAACAACCCTAAACCTACCTGATATTCTCCAAATCCCAAAGTCCACTCCCAACCACCTTAAAACCCATTAGGAACTCAACAAAACGCAACGGAAACACCAAAACATGTCAAGAACATCCCAAAGCGAACCGGATCACAAGAAAAAACGTGATTTAACCCCCCAAAAAAACTTAAACCTACCTGATGTTCTCCTAAATGTACAATCCACTCCCAACCACCATAAAACCCATTAGGAACTCAACGAAATGCAACGGAAACTCCAAAACACCTCAAAAACACCCCAACAAAGAACTGGATCAAAAAAACAAAACCAAAAACAAAAACAAAAGCTATGAATTTCCCCCCAAAACCACCCTAAACCTACCTGATGTTCTCCAAAACCAACAATTTAAACTTTTCCACCATAATGACCACGGAAAACACAACGAAACCCAACGCAGACCCCAAAACACGTCAAAAACACCCCAAACAAGAACGGCATCACCCCCAAAATTGGAAGAAAATTCACCAAAACCAGAGATCCACCCCAAAACCACCATAAACCTACCTGATATTCTCCAAATCCCAAAGTCCACTCCCAACCACCTTAAAACCCATTAGGAACTCAACGAAACGCAACGGAAACCCCAAAACATGTCAAAAACACCCCAAAAGCAAACCGGAGCAGAAGAAAATAAGTCATTTAACCCCCCAAAACCCTTAAACCTACCTGATGTTCTCCTAAATGTACAATCCACTCCCAACCACCAGAAAACCCAATGGAAACCCAACAAAACCCAAAGGAGACCACAAAACACGTCAAAAACACCCCAAAAAACAACTGGATCAGAAGAAAAAAATAAAACAAAAACCATGAATTTCCCCCCTAAACCACCCTCAACTCACCTGATCTTCTCCAAATCCCACATTTCACTCCCATTCAACATCATGACCAACAAGAACCCAACGAAACCCAACGAAGACCCCAAAACACCTCAAAACAACCCCAAAATCAACCCAGATCCTAAAAAAAAAATAACAAAATGCCATGATTTCACCCCCAAAAACCCATAAACCTACCTGATCTTCTCCAAAACCCACAATCCACTCCTATTTAACATAATGACCAACAAGAACAAAACAAAACGCAACGGAGAACCCAAAACACGTCAAAAACACCCCAGAAAAGATCGGGACCACCCCAAAACCAGAAGAAAACCCTAAAAAACAGAAGAAATCCCCCAAAACCATAGATTCATCCCCCAAAAAACCTTAAACTCACCTGATGTTCTACAAAACCCACAATTTAATATTTTCCACCATGATGACCACGAAAAACCCAACAAAACCCAACGGAGACCCCAAAGCACGTCAAAAACACCCCAAAAAAGAACAGGATAACCCCTAAAAACGAAAGAAAACCCCAAAAGCCATAGATCCACACCAAAAGTCCCCCTAAACCTACCTGATGTTCTCCAAAAGCCACAATTTACGCTTTTTCACCATGATGACCAACATGAAACAAACGAAAACCCAAAGGAGACCCCAAAACACGTCAAAAACAACCCAAAAAACAAAGGGATCACCCCCAAAATTGGAAGAAAATCCCTCAAAATCATAGATGCACCCCAAAACAACCCTAAACCAACCTGATATTCTCCAAATCCCAAAGTCCACTCCCAACCACCTTAAAACCCATTAGGAACTCAACGAAACGCAACGGAAACACCAAAACATGTCAAGAACACCCCAAAGCGAACCGGATCACAAGAAAAAACGTGATTTAACCCCCCAAAAAAACTTAAACCTACCTGATGTTCTCCTAAATGTACAATCCACTCCCAACCACCATAAAACCCATTAGGAACTCAACGAAATGCAACGGAAACCCCAAAACACCTCAAAAACACCCCAACAAAGAACTGGATCAAAAAAACAAAAACAAAAACAAAAACAAAAGCTATGAATTTCCCCCCAAAACCACCCTAAACCTACCTGATGTTCTCCAAAACCAACAATTTAAACTTTTCCACCATAATGACCACGGAAAACACAACGAAACCCAACGCAGACCCCAAAACACGTCAAAAACACCCCAAACAAGAACGGCATCACCCCCAAAATTGAAAGAAAATTCACCAAAACCAGAGATCCACCCCAAAACCACCATAAACCTACCTGATATTCTCCAAATCCCAAAGTCCACTCCCAACCACCTTAAAACCCATTAGGAACTCAACGAAACGCAACGGAAACCCCAAAACACCTCAAAACCACCCCAAAAGCAAACCGGAGCAGAAGAAAATAAGTCATTTAACCCCCAAAAAATCTTAAACCTACCTGATGTTCTCCTAAATGTACAATCCACTCCCAACCACCAGAAAACCCAATGGAAACCCAACAAAACCCAACGGAGACCCCAAAACACATCAAAAACACCCCAAAAAACAACTGGATCAGAAGAAAAAAATAAAACAAAAACCATGAATTTCCCCCCTAAACCACCCTCAACTCACCTGATCTTCTCCAAATCCCACATTTCACTCCCATTCAACATCATGACCAACAAGAACCCAACGAAACCCAACGAAGACCCCAAAACACCTCAAAACAACCCCAAAATCAACCCAGATCCTAAAAAAAAAATAACAAAATGCCATGATTTCACCCCCAAAAACCCATAAACCTACCTGATCTTCTCCAAAACCCACAATCCACTCCTATTTAACATAATGACCAACAAGAACAAAACAAAACGCAACGGAGAACCCAAAACACGTCAAAAACACCCCAGAAAAGATCGGGACCACCCCAAAACCAGAAGAAAACCCTAAAAAACAGAAGAAATCCCCCAAAACCATAGATTCATCCCCCAAAAAACCTTAAACTCACCTGATGTTCTACAAAACACACAATTTAATATTTTCCACCATGATGACCACGAAAAACCCAACAAAACCCAACGGAGACCCCAAAGCACGTCAAAAACACCCCAAAAAAGAACAGGATAACCCCTAAAAACGAAAGAAAACCCCAAAAGCCATAGATCCACACCAAAAGTCCCCCTAAACCTACCTGATGTTCTCCAAAAGCCACAATTTACGCTTTTTCACCATGATGACCAACATGAAACAAACGAAAACCCAAAGGAGACCCCAAAACACGTCAAAAACAACCCAAAAAACAAAGGGATCACCCCCAAAATTGGAAGAAAATCCCTCAAAATCATAGATGCACCCCAAAACAACCCTAAACCTACCTGATATTCTCCAAATCCCAAAGTCCACTCCCAACCACCTTAAAACCCATTAGGAACTCAACGAAACGCAACGGAAACACCAAAACATGTCAAGAACACCCCAAAGCGAACCGGATCACAAGAAAAAACGTGATTTAACCCCCCAAAAAAACTTAAACCTACCTGATGTTCTCCTAAATGTACAATCCACTCCCAACCACCATAAAACCCATTAGGAACTCAACGAAATGCAACGGAAACCCCAAAACACCTCAAAAACACCCCAACAAAGAACTGGATCAAAAAAACAAAAACAAAAACAAAAACAAAAGCTATGAATTTCCCCCCAAAACCACCCTAAACCTACCTGATGTTCTCCAAAACCAACAATTTAAACTTTTCCACCATAATGACCACGGAAAACACAACGAAACCCAACGCAGACCCCAAAACACGTCAAAAACACCCCAAACAAGAACGGCATCACCCCCAAAATTGGAAGAAAATTCACCAAAACCAGAGATCCACCCCAAAACCACCATAAACCTACCTGATATTCTCCAAATCCCAAAGTCCACTCCCAACCACCAGAAAACCCATTAGGAACTCAACGAAACGCAACGGAAACCCCAAAACACCTCAAAAACACCCCAAAAGCAAACCGGAGCAGAAGAAAATAAGTCATTTAACCCCCCAAAAATCTTAAACCTACCTGATGTTCTCCTAAATGTACAATCCACACCCAACCACCAGAAAACCCATTAGGAACTCAACGAAACGCAACGGAAACCCCAAAACACCTCAAAAACACCCCAAAGCCAACCGAATCAGAAGAAAAAACGTCATTTAACCAAAAAAAAACCCTTAAACCTACCTGATGTTCTCCTAAATGTACAATCCACTCCCAACCACCAGAAAACCCAATGGAAACCCAACAAAACCCAACGGAGACCCCAAAACACATCAAAAACACCCCAAAAAACAACTGGATCAGAAGAAAAAAATAAAACAAAAACCATGAATTTCCCCCCTAAACCACCCTCAACTCACCTGATCTTCTCCAAATCCCACATTTCACTCCCATTCAACATCATGACCAACAAGAACCCAACAAAACCCAACGAAGACCCCAAAACACCTCAAAACAACCCCAAAATCAACCCAGATCCTAAAAAAAAAATAACAAAATGCCATGATTTCACCCCCAAAAACCCATAAACCTACCTGATCTTCTCCAAAACCCACAATCCACTCCTATTTAACATAATGACCAACAAGAACAAAACAAAACGCAACGGAGAACCCAAAACACGTCAAAAACACCCCAGAAAAGATCGGGACCACCCCAAAAACAGAAGAAAACCCTAAAAATCAGAAGAAATCCCCCCAAACCATAGATTCACCCCCCAGAAAACCTTAAACTCACCTGATGTTCTACAAAACCCACAATTTAATATTTTCCACCATGATGACCACGAAAAACCCAACAAAACCCAACGGAGACCCCAAAGCACGTCAAAAACACCCCAAAAAAGAACAGGATAACCCCTAAAAACGAAAGAAAACCCCAAAAGCCATAGATCCACACCAAAAGTCCCCCTAAACCTACCTGATGTTCTCCAAAAGCCACAATTTACGCTTTTTCACCATGATGACCAACATGAAACAAACGAAAACCCAAAGGAGACCCCAAAACACGTCAAAAACAACCCAAAAAACAAAGGGATCACCCCCAAAATTGGAAGAAAATCCCTCAAAACCATAGATCCACCCCAAAACAACCCTAAACCAACCTGATATTCTCCAAATCCCAAAGTCCACTCCCAACCACCTTAAAACCCATTAGGAACTCAACAAAACGCAACGGAAACACCAAAACATGTCAAGAACACCCCAAAGCGAACCGGATCACAAGAAAAAACGTGATTTAACCCCCCAAAAAAACTTAAACCTACCTGATGTTCTCCTAAATGTACAATCCACTCCCAACCACCATAAAACCCATTAGGAACTCAACGAAATGCAACGGAAACCCCAAAACACCTCAAAAACACCCCAACAAAGAACTGGATCAAAAAAACAAAACCAAAAACAAAAACAAAAGCTATGAATTTCCCCCCAAAACCACCCTAAACCTACCTGATGTTCTCCAAAACCAACAATTTAAACTTTTCCACCATAATGACCACGGAAAACACAAAGAAACCCAACGCAGACCCCAAAACACGTCAAAAACACCCCAAACAAGAACGGCATCACCCCCAAAATTGGAAGAAAATTCACCAAAACCATAGATCCACCCCAAAACCACCATAAACCTACCTGATATTCTCCAAATCCCAAAGTCCACTCCCAACCACCTTAAAACCCATTAGGAACTGAACGAAACGCAACGGAAACCCCAAAACATGTCAAAAACACCCCAAAAGCAAACCGGAGCAGAAGAAAATAAGTCATTTAACCCCCCAAAACCCTTAAACCTACCTGATGTTCTCCTAAATGTACAATCCACTCCCAACCACCAGAAAACCCATTAGGAACTCAACGAAACGCAACGGAAACCCCAAAACACCTCAAAAACACCCCAAAGCCAACCGAATCAGAAGAAAAAACGTCATTTAACCAAAAAAAAACCCTTAAACCTACCTGATGTTCTCCTAAATGTACAATCCACTTCCAACCACCAGAAAACCCAATGGAAACCCAACAAAACCCAAAGGAGACCACAAAACACGTCAAAAACACCCCAAAAAACAACTGGATCAGAAGAAAAAAATAAAACAAAAACCATGAATTTCCCCCCTAAATCACCCTAAACTCACCTGATCTTCTCCAAATCCCACATTTCACTCCCATTCAACATCATGACCAACAAGAACCCAACGAAACCCAACGAAGACCCCAAAACACCTCAAAACAACCCCAAAATCAACCCAGATCCTAAAAAAAAAATAACAAAATGCCATGATTTCACCCCCAAAAACCCATAAACCTACCTGATCTTCTCCAAAACCCACAATCCACTCCTATTTAACATAATGACCAACAAGAACAAAACAAAACGCAACGGAGAACCCAAAACACGTCAAAAACACCCCAGAAAAGATCGGGACCACCCCAAAACCAGAAGAAAACCCTAAAAAACAGAAGAAATCCCCCAAAACCAGAGATTCATCCCCCAAAAAACCTTAAACTCACCTGATGTTCTACAAAACCCACAATTTAATATTTTCCACCATGATGACCACGAAAAACCCAACAAAACCCAACGGAGACCCCAAAGCACGTCAAAAACACCCCAAAAAAGAACAGGATAACCCCTAAAAACGAAAGAAAACCCCAAAAGCCATAGATCCACACCAAAAGTCCCCCTAAACCTACCTGATGTTCTCCAAAAGCCACAATTTACGCTTTTTCACCATGATGACCAACATGAAACAAACGAAAACCCAAAGGAGACCCCAAAACACGTCAAAAACAACCCAAAAAACAAAGGGATCACCCCCAAAATTGGAAGAAAATCCCTCAAAATCATAGATGCACCCCAAAACAACCCTAAACCTACCTGATATTCTCCAAATCCCAAAGTCCACTCCCAACCACCTTAAAACCCATTAGGAACTCAACAAAACGCAACGGAAACACCAAAACATGTCAAGAACATCCCAAAGCGAACCGGATCACAAGAAAAAACGTGATTTAACCCCCCAAAAAAACTTAAACCTACCTGATGTTCTCCTAAATGTACAATCCACTCCCAACCACCATAAAACCCATTAGGAACTCAACGAAATGCAACGGAAACTCCAAAACACCTCAAAAACACCCCAACAAAGAACTGGATCAAAAAAACAAAACCAAAAACAAAAACAAAAGCTATGAATTTCCCCCCAAAACCACCCTAAACCTACCTGATGTTCTCCAAAACCAACAATTTAAACTTTTCCACCATAATGACCACGGAAAACACAACGAAACCCAACGCAGACCCCAAAACACGTCAAAAACACCCCAAACAAGAACGGCATCACCCCCAAAATTGGAAGAAAATTCACCAAAACCAGAGATCCACCCCAAAACCACCATAAACCTACCTGATATTCTCCAAATCCCAAAGTCCACTCCCAACCACCAGAAAACCCATTAGGAACTCAACGAAACGCAACGGAAACCCCAAAACATGTCAAAAACACCCCAAAAGCAAACCGGAGCAGAAGAAAATAAGTCATTTAACCCCCCAAAACCCTTAAACCTACCTGATGTTCTCCTAAATGTACAATCCACTCCCAACCACCAGAAAACCCATTAGGAACTCAACGAAACGCAACGGAAACCCCAAAACACCTCAAAAACACCCCAAAGCCAACCGAATCAGAAGAAAAAACGTCATTTAACCAAAAAAAAACCCTTAAACCTACCTGATGTTCTCCTAAATGTACAATCCACTTCCAACCACCAGAAAACCCAATGGAAACCCAACAAAACCCAAAGGAGACCACAAAACACGTCAAAAACACCCCAAAAAACAACTGGATCAGAAGAAAAAAATAAAACAAAAACCATGAATTTCCCCCCTAAATCACCCTCAACTCACCTGATCTTCTCCAAATCCCACATTTCACTCCCATTCAACATCATGACCAACAAGAACCCAACGAAACCCAACGAAGACCCCAAAACACCTCAAAACAACCCCAAAATCAACCCAGATCCTAAAAAAAAAATAACAAAATGCCATGATTTCACCCCCAAAAACCCATAAACCTACCTGATCTTCTCCAAAACCCACAATCCACTCCTATTTAACATAATGACCAACAAGAACAAAACAAAACGCAACGGAGAACCCAAAACACGTCAAAAACACCCCAGAAAAGATCGGGACCACCCCAAAACCAGAAGAAAACCCTAAAAAACAGAAGAAATCCCCCAAAACCATAGATTCATCCCCCAAAAAACCTTAAACTCACCTGATGTTCTACAAAACCCACAATTTAATATTTTCCACCATGATGACCACGAAAAACCCAACAAAACCCAACGGAGACCCCAAAGCACGTCAAAAACACCCCAAAAAAGAACAGGATAACCCCTAAAAACGAAAGAAAACCCCAAAAGCCATAGATCCACACCAAAAGTCCCCCTAAACCTACCTGATGTTCTCCAAAAGCCACAATTTACGCTTTTTCACCATGATGACCAACATGAAACAAACGAAAACCCAAAGGAGACCCCAAAACACGTCAAAAACAACCCAAAAAACAAAGGGATCACCCCCAAAATTGGAAGAAAATCCCTCAAAATCATAGATGCACCCCAAAACAACCCTAAACCTACCTGATATTCTCCAAATCCCAAAGTCCACTCCCAACCACCTTAAAACCCATTAGGAACTCAACAAAACGCAACGGAAACACCAAAACATGTCAAGAACATCCCAAAGCGAACCGGATCACAAGAAAAAACGTGATTTAACCCCCCAAAAAAACTTAAACCTACCTGATGTTCTCCTAAATGTACAATCCACTCCCAACCACCATAAAACCCATTAGGAACTCAACGAAATGCAACGGAAACTCCAAAACACCTCAAAAACACCCCAACAAAGAACTGGATCAAAAAAACAAAACCAAAAACAAAAACAAAAGCTATGAATTTCCCCCCAAAACCACCCTAAACCTACCTGATGTTCTCCAAAACCAACAATTTAAACTTTTCCACCATAATGACCACGGAAAACACAACGAAACCCAACGCAGACCCCAAAACACGTCAAAAACACCCCAAACAAGAACGGCATCACCCCCAAAATTGGAAGAAAATTCACCAAAACCAGAGATCCACCCCAAAACCACCATAAACCTACCTGATATTCTCCAAATCCCAAAGTCCACTCCCAACCACCTTAAAACCCATTAGGAACTCAACGAAACGCAACGGAAACCCCAAAACATGTCAAAAACACCCCAAAAGCAAACCGGAGCAGAAGAAAATAAGTCATTTAACCCCCCAAAACCCTTAAACCTACCTGATGTTCTCCTAAATGTACAATCCACTCCCAACCACCAGAAAACCCAATGGAAACCCAACAAAACCCAAAGGAGACCACAAAACACGTCAAAAACACCCCAAAAAACAACTGGATCAGAAGAAAAAAATAAAACAAAAACCATGAATTTCCCCCCTAAACCACCCTCAACTCACCTGATCTTCTCCAAATCCCACATTTCACTCCCATTCAACATCATGACCAACAAGAACCCAACGAAACCCAACGAAGACCCCAAAACACCTCAAAACAACCCCAAAATCAACCCAGATCCTAAAAAAAAAATAACAAAATGCCATGATTTCACCCCCAAAAACCCATAAACCTACCTGATCTTCTCCAAAACCCACAATCCACTCCTATTTAACATAATGACCAACAAGAACAAAACAAAACGCAACGGAGAACCCAAAACACGTCAAAAACACCCCAGAAAAGATCGGGACCACCCCAAAACCAGAAGAAAACCCTAAAAAACAGAAGAAATCCCCCAAAACCATAGATTCATCCCCCAAAAAACCTTAAACTCACCTGATGTTCTACAAAACCCACAATTTAATATTTTCCACCATGATGACCACGAAAAACCCAACAAAACCCAACGGAGACCCCAAAGCACGTCAAAAACACCCCAAAAAAGAACAGGATAACCCCTAAAAACGAAAGAAAACCCAAAAGCCATAGATCCACACAAAAGTCCCCTAAACCTACCTGATGTTCTCCAAAAGCCACAATTTACGCTTTTTCACCATGATGACCAACATGAAACAAACGAAAACCCAAAGGAGACCCCAAAACACGTCAAAAACAACCCAAAAAACAAAGGGATCACCCCCAAAATTGGAAGAAAATCCCTCAAAATCATAGATGCACCCCAAAACAACCCTAAACCTACCTGATATTCTCCAAATCCCAAAGTCCACTCCCAACCACCTTAAAACCCATTAGGAACTCAACAAAACGCAACGGAAACACCAAAACATGTCAAGAACATCCCAAAGCGAACCGGATCACAAGAAAAAACGTGATTTAACCCCCCAAAAAAACTTAAACCTACCTGATGTTCTCCTAAATGTACAATCCACTCCCAACCACCATAAAACCCATTAGGAACTCAACGAAATGCAACGGAAACTCCAAAACACCTCAAAAACACCCCAACAAAGAACTGGATCAAAAAAACAAAACCAAAAACAAAAACAAAAGCTATGAATTTCCCCCCAAAACCACCCTAAACCTACCTGATGTTCTCCAAAACCAACAATTTAAACTTTTCCACCATAATGACCACGGAAAACACAACGAAACCCAACGCAGACCCCAAAACACGTCAAAAACACCCCAAACAAGAACGGCATCACCCCCAAAATTGGAAGAAAATTCACCAAAACCAGAGATCCACCCCAAAACCACCATAAACCTACCTGATATTCTCCAAATCCCAAAGTCCACTCCCAACCACCTTAAAACCCATTAGGAACTCAACGAAACGCAACGGAAACCCCAAAACATGTCAAAAACACCCCAAAAGCAAACCGGAGCAGAAGAAAATAAGTCATTTAACCCCCAAAACCCTTAAACCTACCTGATGTTCTCCTAAATGTACAATCCACTCCCAACCACCAGAAAACCCAATGGAAACCCAACAAAACCCAAAGGAGACCACAAAACACGTCAAAAACACCCCAAAAAACAACTGGATCAGAAGAAAAAAATAAAACAAAAACCATGAATTTCCCCCCTAAACCACCCTCAACTCACCTGATCTTCTCCAAATCCCACATTTCACTCCCATTCAACATCATGACCAACAAGAACCCAACGAAACCCAACGAAGACCCCAAAACACCTCAAAACAACCCCAAAATCAACCCAGATCCTAAAAAAAAAATAACAAAATGCCATGATTTCACCCCCAAAAACCCATAAACCTACCTGATCTTCTCCAAAACCCACAATCCACTCCTATTTAACATAATGACCAACAAGAACAAAACAAAACGCAACGGAGAACCCAAAACACGTCAAAAACACCCCAGAAAAGATCGGGACCACCCCAAAACCAGAAGAAAACCCTAAAAAACAGAAGAAATCCCCCAAAACCATAGATTCATCCCCCAAAAAACCTTAAACTCACCTGATGTTCTACAAAACCCACAATTTAATATTTTCCACCATGATGACCACGAAAACCCAACAAAACCCAACGGAGACCCCAAAGCACGTCAAAAACACCCCAAAAAAGAACAGGATAACCCCTAAAACGAAAGAAAACCCCAAAAGCCATAGATCCACACCAAAAGTCCCCCTAAACCTACCTGATGTTCTCCAAAAGCCACAATTTACGCTTTTTCACCATGATGACCAACATGAAACAAACGAAAACCCAAAGGAGACCCCAAAACACGTCAAAAACAACCCAAAAAACAAAGGGATCACCCCCAAAATTGGAAGAAAAATCCCTCAAAATCATAGATGCACCCCAAAACAACCCTAAACCTACCTGATATTCTCCAAATCCCAAAGTCCACTCCCAACCACCTTAAAACCCATTAGGAACTCAACGAAACGCAACGGAAACACCAAAACATGTCAAGAACACCCCAAAGCGAACCGGATCACAAGAAAAAACGTGATTTAACCCCCCAAAAAAACTTAAACCTACCTGATGTTCTCCTAAATGTACAATCCACTCCCAACCACCATAAAACCCATTAGGAACTCAACGAAATGCAACGGAAACCCCAAAACACCTCAAAAACACCCCAACAAAGAACTGGATCAAAAAAACAAAAACAAAAACAAAAACAAAAGCTATGAATTTCCCCCCAAAACCACCCTAAACCTACCTGATGTTCTCCAAAACCAACAATTTAAACTTTTCCACCATAATGACCACGGAAAACACAACGAAACCCAACGCAGACCCAAAACACGTCAAAAACACCCCAAACAAGAACGGCATCACCCCCAAAATTGGAAGAAAATTCACCAAAACCATAGATCCACCCCAAAACCACCATAAACCTACCTGATATTCTCCAAATCCCAAAGTCCACTCCCAACCACCAGAAAACCCATTAGGAACTCAACGAAACGCAACGGAAACCCAAAACACCTCAAAAACACCCCAAAAGCAAACCGGAGCAGAAGAAAATAAGTCATTTAACCCCCCAAAAATCTTAAACCTACCTGATGTTCTCCTAAATGTACAATCCACACCCAACCACCAGAAAACCCATTAGGAACTCAACGAAACGCAACGGAAACCCCAAAACACCTCAAAAACACCCCAAAGCCAACCGAATCAGAAGAAAAAACGTCATTTAACCAAAAAAAAACCCTTAAACCTACCTGATGTTCTCCTAAATGTACAATCCACTCCCAACCACCAGAAAACCCAATGGAAACCCAACAAAACCCAACGGAGACCCCAAAACACATCAAAAACACCCCAAAAAACAACTGGATCAGAAGAAAAAAATAAAACAAAAACCATGAATTTCCCCCCTAAACCACCCTCAACTCACCTGATCTTCTCCAAATCCCACATTTCACTCCCATTCAACATCATGACCAACAAGAACCCAACAAAACCCAACGAAGACCCCAAAACACCTCAAAACAACCCCAAAATCAACCCAGATCCTAAAAAAAAAATAACAAAATGCCATGATTTCACCCCCAAAAACCCATAAACCTACCTGATCTTCTCCAAAACCCACAATCCACTCCTATTTAACATAATGACCAACAAGAACAAAACAAAACGCAACGGAGAACCCAAAACACGTCAAAAACACCCCAGAAAAGATCGGGACCACCCCAAAAACAGAAGAAAACCCTAAAAATCAGAAGAAATCCCCCCAAACCATAGATTCACCCCCCAGAAAACCTTAAACTCACCTGATGTTCTACAAAACCCACAATTTAATATTTTCCACCATGATGACCACGAAAAACCCAACAAAACCCAACGGAGACCCCAAAGCACGTCAAAAACACCCCAAAAAAGAACAGGATAACCCCTAAAAACGAAAGAAAACCCCAAAAGCCA